>NW_026040041.1:5915000-6040000 GCF_023375975.1 Astyanax mexicanus
AAATGTAGCAGTAGTAGTAATAGTAGTAGTATTAGTAGCAGTAGTAATAATACTAACAGTAAATTAGTAATATTAGTAACAGTAGCAGCAGGGTCAGTGATAATCAGGGGCGCAATTACATAATTTTTGGGGTGTAAGCAAACGTAGTATCTGTCCTCCCCCCCCCCCCCCCCAAGGGGGAGAGACACGTCTTAAAATTGGGGTGCGTGTTAAAGTCATCAGCGGGGGGAAAATGTGCTTTTAAATCCGCAGCGGGGGGGGGGGGGGGGGGTTGGGGGGGAGTTGCGTTTTAAAATCGTCAGCGGGGGGGGGGGGGGGGAGATGCGTTTTATAATCGTCAGAGGGGGGGTGACTGCGCTTTTAAATCGGCCGGGGGGGGGGGGGATTGGGGGGGGGGGCGTGAGATGTGTCCCTATGCGTCCCAAAGACTGCATACCCCCTTTTTGCGCCACTGGTGATAATACTACTACTACTATTATTATTATTATTATTATTATTATTATTATTATAATGAGTAGTAGTAGTAGTTACTAAGTGATACTTACCACACACTTACACACACCTCCTCTACGCTTTCACAGATAGAGGTGATATCACAGCCTGCTTGGCAGGTGGTGCTGCTGGAGTTACAGTCACTGGGTAAAACATCACAGAACTTACACAGCTGAGGAAAAAGCAGTACACCTTTCTCATTCACTACATAGAAAAAACAGAGAGAAAAAAGAGAGATAAAACACTTTTAATAACACTTTTATACACTGAGGAGGCGGAGCTACAGTCTCGCAGCAGGATAGGGAATAGAGCTACACAGCACTTAAAGGTTTAAAAAAATTAAAGGTTTTAGAAACAGAGCTTCAACCAAAAATCTAAGAAGTTTAAGGGGTTTTAAATTAGGCAATTTTTATCTGTTTGTTCACGGTGTAGTCATGTTGTTGGCTTGCCCAGACACACTCCGTGGTGTGTGTGTGTGTGTGTGTGTGTGTGTGTGTGTGTGTGTGTGTGTGTGTGTGTGTGTGTGTGTGTGAGTCATGCAGAATGAAGCGATGGATGTAACTTCTTAGGGGCAGTTTATGGTTTAACTCAGCTATTATACATAAAGATATTTGTAAACATATTTATATTTTACTTTTAGCCAGGATAAAGTACAGCTTCTAAACATGGTGGAGGTAGTTACATTACCTACAACTCACAGTGAGAGCTAACCAGGATAAAGTACAGCTTCTAAACATGGTGGAGGTAGTTACATTACCTACAACTCACAGTGAGAGCTAACCAGGATAAAGTACAGCTTCTAAACATGGTGGAGGTAGTTACATTACCTACAACTCACAGTGAGAGCTAGCCAGGATAAAGTACAGCTTCTAAACATGGTGGAGGTAGTTACATTATCTACAACTCACAGTGAGAGCTAACCAGGATAAAGTACAGCTTCTAAACATGGTGGAGGTAGTTACATTACCTACAACTCACAGTGAGAGCTAACCAGGATAAAGTACAGCTTCTAAACATGGTGGAGGTAGTTACATTACCTACAACTCACAGTGAGAGCTAGCCAGGATAAAGTACAGCTTCTAAACATGGTGGAGGTAGTTACATTATCTACAACTCACAGTGAGAGCTAACCAGGATAAAGTACAGCTTCTAAACATGGTGGAGGTAGTTACATTATCTACAACTCACAGTGAGAGATAACCAGGATAAAGTACAGCTTCTAAACATGGTGGAGGTAGTTACATTACCTACAACTCACAGTGCGAGCTAACCAGGATAAAGTACAGCTTCTAAACATGGTGGAGATAGTTTCATTATCTACAGCAACTCACAGTGAGAGCTAACCAGGATAAAGTACAGCTTCTAAACATGGTGGAGGTTGTTACATTACCTACAACTCACAGTGAGAGCTAGCCAGGATAAAGTACAAGTTTCCTGATTGAGTTTGTTGGGCTTGAGAATGTACAAAAACAGAGAGTATAAACTGTATTGAATTAATTTTATTTATATTACTGGTGTCAATCAATAAAAAATAATAGTAATAATTGATAACAGCAATGTTTTAGTGTCAGGAAAGTTAAGTAAGAAATTAAATTCATGTTAGTGATGAGATTTAATCCATATTCCAGCATAAATAAAACTTAATCTACCTTCTGTACCCTCTTGGTCAGATGCAATAAGGGAGGAAGTTTGGAACAAATTTGTCCAAAAAAAAGAAAGATTTCGTAAGAAATTAAAAAGATAAAGTTTCCAAATTAACAGTAAAAATTAGAGATTAAACATTCTTCTTTTCAATATTCTAATACGAACGTACTATGTTTATTTTAATTTTAGCCAGGATTAAGTTCAGCTTCTAAACATGGTGGAGGTAGTTACATCATCTACATAAACTCAGTGAGAGCTAGCCAGGGTAAAGTACAACTTCTAAACATGGTGGAGGTAGTTTCATTATCTACAGTAACTCACAGTGAGAGAGATAGCCAGGATAAAGTACAGCTTCTAAACATGGTGGAGGTAGTTACATTATCTATAACTCACAGTGAGAGCTAGCCAGGGTAAAGTACAGCTTCTAAACATGGTGGAGGTAGTTACATTATCTACAACTCACAGTGAGAGCTAACCAGGATAAAGTACAGCTTCTAAACATGGTGGAGGTAGTTACATTATCTATAACTCACAGTGAGAGCTAGCCAGGGTAAAGTACAGCTTCTAAACATGGTGGAGGTAGTTACATTATCTATAACTCACAGTGAGAGATAACCATACTCACACACACACACACATATAAAACAAACACACTCTCTGAGTGGTGAATTTGCAGGCACAGTGTGTGTGGGTGAAACATCCTGAATTGGAAAAACATCCTCCCACACACACACACACACCTTCCTGACCCGCTCTAACACACACACACACACACACACACACAAAAACACACACACACACACACACACAGATAAATGTTAAAGGTCGTTGTTTAGCAGTAAGAACTCTACAAAGAGCTGCATTCTCACCTCCACCCCCCACCTTTCTTACTCTTTATACTGTACCAACAATACCGCACTCACACAACCTCACTTATTCTCTTCTACTGCATCAGAACAAACATTTCAACATCTATTCAAAGTTAATTATTCTTTCCAATTGTTTGAACATCTTGCTTTTCAAAAAATATGAACATTCTTTTAATTCAGAATTCTACACATTTAAAAATGACGTTTTTTCTGCCTTTATTCTTCTTTTTATCCTCCAGTCAGAAATAAATTCCTGTAAAAACTCTTTCAGTGCTTACTGTATATTTATAATGGTCATATACATGTTTAATTTGTGATATACGTTACATAACTGTGATTTATAATGATCAGCTATTCTTACTGATAGGTATCAAACTGTTTATAGGCTGTAATTGACTTTATATTAAAGGCAACTCAAAGTTTAATTACAGACTAATTTAAATTTGGGTCAAATTGACCGTTTTAAAATTTGAAGATCTAGGAAAAAATAGGTAAAGTATTTTTTTTTTTTTAGTATGAAACTTTTTCTGCTTGCCTTAATTAGTGTAATCAACATGTAATATGAAAATTGTTTACGTGACATATTTGCAACAACCTACTGCAAAAACTAAAACTAAAACTAAAATAAAAGCTCAATGTTATGTTTTAATGTTATGCAAAACTATTTTTTATAGTTTTATATGCTGGTCTTTTAAAAGTAATAAAGTAGTGAAATAATAAAAAAAAAAGTTTGAATGTATTTTTATATGAAAAACGAGTGAATTATCCTAATTGAAGCATCACCTGTTAGAGGTAAGGAACAGCATTGCACTAAATATTGATAAAATAATTAAAAATGTAGCTAGCAATGAAATATTCACGCTGCTTTTTAGGGTGGATTTTTTTTTGTTTCAGACATTTTTTGGTCAATTTTGAAAAGCCACCGGGTCAAATTTACCCAGGAACACCTCTGCTGTTCCTGACAAATGAACATAACAGAAGGGTTAAACTTAAACGTGTTAAACAAACCAAAATACTCTGTGAAGAAGAATCTAGATGATCTTATCTGGAGAGCTGTTAAACTTGGGGTTTCTGAGGCTGAAACTTATCCTGTACAACAGAGGAAACTCTTGCTCTTCCTTTCCTGGGGCAGTCCTGATGAGTGCCAGTTTCATCATTATTCAACATTCTTGAAATTCTTCTATTTCAGATTGACTTACCTTAATTTTTTAATCTTTATTTAGTTGAGTAGTTGTTGCTTCTCATAACCTGGATTAGAACATTACTCAAATATTCACTATTCACTGTATACCTGTAACTCTACCTCTTCACTACTTTACTTTAACTGATGCTCTCAAACACTTTATTAAGAGGCACGAAATTGAAGTAATTAACTCTTGATGAGTTCAGCACAGCTGTTAACTGAAAGCCTGAATTCCAGGAGACTCTACCTCATAAAGCTGACTGAGAAAATCCAGCAGAGATGATCAAAACTGAGTAAAAATACATATTGGATACGGTTTAAACCATAGCGGATTATGAATAAAAAAAATAAAATAAAAAAAAAAACACTGAATTTAAGGTGTGTCCAAACTTTTGATTTATACTGTATACTGTTTATTATAACCTAAATAGAGTCCAGTAACGAGTTCTGATTGGACAGTGATTACGTTTACTATAAAAACTTACGAAAGTGCGATTAATCGCAGTTAATCACAGAATATTTTTGTGATTAATCTAATTAAATCAATGTTTTAATTGATTGACACTACTAAAAACAACACATTTCATATTTCTGCCAACTTCTGTCACATTATAGCCCCATTAATAAAGCCCAGGGTCTGCATCTCAAACACCTCCCTTTCCCCTAAGTAGTGCGCACTACATAACAATTACCAAGTTTCCACTGAAACGCCAATAAAAAATTATTCCAATAAAACGACAGTACGATTTTATTATTTCCAGTCAGAACCGGCACGTCTTCACCGTTAAACATTAAAAGGAAGGTGAGTCAGTGCACACACACACACACACACACACACACACACACACACACACACACACACACACACACACACATACACACACACACACACACACACACTGCATGCTTCAGTTCAGTTATTCTACCCTGATACAGTCTATGAAGTAACACCAATCAGACAAAAGCAAACAAACACTGAGAAAACTCCACACTATTACCACACACTACCCAACACCACACACTGCTGTACAATTCAGAGTAATTACTAAATTACTACATAATTACAAATATTATTATAATGCCCATAATTACAAACGTTACAAAATTTAAATTACATACCTAGTAATTATTAATTAATTAATAATTAATTATAATTACCCACATCTACTGAAATCATACGAAATTCTAGATTTTACCAAATTGAAAACCTCTGGAATATAACCAAGAGGAAGATGGATGATCACAAACCATCAAACCACCAAACTGAACTGCTTGAATTTTTACACCAGGAGTAAAGCAGCATAAAGTTATCCAAAAGCAGTGTGTAAGACTGGTGGAGGAGGAGGACATGATGACAAGATGCATGAAAAAAAATGTGATTAAAAAACAGGGTTATTCCACCAAATATTGATTTCTGAACTCTTAAAACTTTATAAATATGAACTTGTTTTCTTTGCATTATTTGAGGTCTGAAAGCTCTGCTTCTTTTTTTTTTTGTTATTTCAGCCATTTCTCATTTTCTGCAAATAAATGCTCTAAATGAGAATATTTGTATTTGTAATTTGGGAGAAATGTTGTCTGTAGTTTATAGAATAAAACAACAATGTTCATTTTACTCAAACATAAACCTATAAATAGCAAAATCAGAGAAACTGATTCAGAAACTGAAGTGGACTTTTTTTCCAGAGCTGTATATTCATAATGCAAACTGAACAGGTTATAACAGTTTCTGAGCCATTCACAGTGGATACAGTAATGACTTTTGTATGCACTAAACAATTTCTAATGACTGAATAATGGTAGATACTGAATTCATACTGTATACTGAAACATACATATTGGTTACTAATTAATTCATACTGTATACTGAAACATACATATTGGTTACTAATTAATTCATAGTGGATACTGAAACATACATATTGGTTACTAATTAATTCATAGTGGATACTGAAACATACATATTGGTTACTAATTAATTCATAGTGGATACTGAAACATACATATTGGTTACTGATTAATTCGTAGTGGATACTTAATAATACATATTAGATATGGATTAATTCATGGTGGATACTAAAAAGTACACAGTGGCTAGTGATTAATTTATAGCAGTTACTAAATTAGACACATAGTAGACACATAATAATTTATACTTGCTGCTGAAGAAAATCATAGTGGATACTGAATAATTCATAGTGGAATCAAAATATTTGCAAAATACTTAATAATTAAAGGTTGGTTCTAATATATCACAGTAAATAACATATAGAGTAATTCATACTAAATACTCAATAATTCATAATGAATACTAAATGATTTATAGGAGTTATGAGTGTTTGTACTTAAAACCTGTAAAGGATTCTATGAATAATATATACAGTAGTAGAAAAGCTCCCACTTTATAATAAGTTTCTCTAATAACTTAGTAACTGTGTAGTCACACATTAACAATACATGTAATAACTAAGTAACTACTGCTAAACTCGTCCTATTTTCTCCAACAGCTCTCGTTTTGTATGTAATTAGAGATTTGATTGTTTTTCTCACACCTAAAATAATTCATAATTCAGATTGCATTATGGGACAAAATATTTAGCTATATAATTAACATGTATAATTACATAACCAGTATTCAATCTGTATCAATGTGTAATTCACCAGTAGTTACAGTGCTATTACATGTATTTATTAATGTGTAACTACACAGTTATTACAACATTAATTTTACCATTATTTCTACTACTATATTATTCATTAAAATGTACATTATTCTGTGTTTAATATTAACTATACAAATTTGTTCCATTTTTTTTAAATCACCTACAAATGATTAAGTATCTAGTATTAATTACTTTATATAATTCTTACTCTAATATATTCAGTATCCTCCATTAATTATTCAGTGTATTTTGCAGATATTCAGTATCCACTATGATTTTTTTCAGCAACAACTATGAATTATTAAGTGTCTTGCTTTTGAGTTATTCAGTATTCACTATGATTTTCTTCAAAAACAACTATCAACTATTGTGTCTACTGTTAATTATTTAGTAAATATTATGAGTTATTTGTATCCAATATGTATTATTCAGTATCTAATTTGTATAATAACCTTATCCACTGTGAATTATTTAGTATCAACTTTGATTTTCCTCATCAACAACTGTGAATTATTTAGTGTCTACTATAGATTATTTATTAAATACTATGAATTATATTATTCAGTATCCACTATGGATTATTCAGCAACAACTAAGAATTATTATGTTTCTACTGTTATTTATCACATCCTTTGAATTATTTAGTATCCCATATGTATTATTCAGTATCAATTATGATCAATTATGATTATCAATTATGATTATCAGTATCAATTATGATTAATTTGTATCATATATGTATTTGTTTCAGTATCCACTATGAATTTTTCAGTATCCACTATGAATTATTCAGTATTTGCTAATAATTATTATGTCTATTGTTAATAGTTTAGTACATCCTTTAAATTAATTAGTATCATATACATATTTTTTTCAGTATCAACTATGAATTATTCAGTATTCACTATTAATTATGTCTACTGTTAATAATTTAGTACATCATTTGAATATGTATTATTCAGTATCAATTATGATTTTTTTCAACAACAACTATACATTATTGAGTATATTGTTAATTATTTAGTACCCATCACTATGAATTATTCATAGTCCACTATGAATTATTATATGTCTATATAGTACATCCTTTGCAATATTAGTATCCACTATGAACTATTGAGTATCCACTATGATTTTCATCAGCAACAACTATGAATTATTAAGTGTCTTTAGTTAATTATTTAGTACCTAATTTGAATTAATTAGTATCCAGTGTGTTATTTAGTATCCACTCTGTATTATTCAGTATCAATTATGATTTTCTTCATTAACAACAATGAATTATTAAGTGTCTACTTTTAATAATTTAGTACATCCTTGAATTAGTTTGTATTATATATGTATTTTTTCAGTATCCACTATGAATTATTCAGTATTTACTATTATACTATTATACTATTGTTTATTAGCATCCACTATACTACTCAGCAACTCAGTAAAATCTATGAATTATTAAGTGTCTTTTGTTAATTATTAAGTACAGAGTTTGAATTGATCAGTATCCAATATGTATTATAACCTTATCCGCTATGAATTATCGTGGTTCAGTTTAAGTTCTGTGATCAGCTGATCGGTGCTGAATTGTCCACCGGGGGCAGCGTTTCCCCTCCGGCTCAGCGTTCCTCACAGCGGAGAACAGAACCGGCGGAACCGGAGTACTATACCGGTCCTGTACAGCCCTGCTGTAGAACCTCCACCCACCCAGAACCAGCACTCACCCCTCAGCGTCCCCGGCAGCCACGCCGCTCCCAGCTGCTCCACCAGCACCACCAGCACCACCCAGCTCAACACGCTGAACACCGGACGCTCCATCACCGATCACACACTCACACACACACACTCCTCCGGGGGGCGTCCAGAGCTGGCACGGGGGGATACCATCCGACACACACACTCTCACACACACTCGAAGAGAGACGCGCTTAAATGAGAGAGAGAGGCCGAGTCGGACGAGTTACTCAACCCTTCACCCCTCCTCCACCAGACAGGAGGGAACAGGAACTCACACACACACACACACACACACACACACACTGCAGAAGTTTAAAAGTATGAGTCAGAGTCTCTGAGAGCAGGAAATCTGAAAAAAAAAAACACACACACACACACTCTCTCTCTCTCTCTGTCTCTTGCTCGTTTCTCGTAACCGCTGGCTGCTGAAAGTTGGCATTTTCAGCTTATCTTCAACCACGTGCTTCAACAGATGCAATCAACACACACACACACACACACACACACGATACTCACCAGACACACACACATACCAGACACACACACATACCAGACACACACAAAAACATGTACATACTACACAGCCCACAGGTGCAGACAGGCCCTCACATGCTGCTCTGTCTGCGGTGAAGGTGATGATGATGATGATTCTTGTGATGAATTATGTGTCCAAATATTTCAGACATAATAGTGGAAATATTAATATTAGACATACCATATTTTTCGCACTATAAAGTTTTACTTAAAATCCTTTAATTTTCCCCCCAAAAATCATCAGTGTTCTTATAATCCGGTGCTCCTTATGTATGAATTCTATCAGTCAGGTATTAAGGAGCAGTAAAGACACTCCACTGAAGTACAGAGTTATACAGGAGTTTCAGTGAAGTTTCTCCAGCACTAAGGCTGGAGCAGTATTAGCATTAGTATTAGCATTAGCCGCTAACCGAGCTAATAAAATAAGAATGAAGCATGGATAAAACATGATTCAAACACGATTCAAACAAAGAGAAGTCAAATTAAAAGCTTGTAAAAGAATAAATGGAATTTAAGAAAATCGTTTAAGAACAATGTTAAAAGAAAAGAAAATACTAACAATATGCAAAGCAGAGCAAGTTACACAGTGTGGTGAGTGTTATCAGACTGTACACTGCTGATAACCTGGCTAGCACTGCTGGAGCAGCATTAGCATTAGCTGCGAACCATACTAATCGCTAACTCTTTCACCGTTCAGATGTGAGTATTATCAGCCTGTAGCCTGCTGCTAACACCGGCTAGCACTGCTGGAGCAGTATTAGCATTAGCTAATCATGCTAAGCCGTAAGCACTAGCTCTTTTGCCGTTAATCTCTCTCTCTCTCTCTCTCAGACTCCGGCTGCTGATGGAGAAGCAGCATGACCTACTGTACTCTCTCTCTCTCTCTCAGACTCTGGCTGCTGATGGAGAAGCAGCATGATCTACTGTACTCTCTCTCTCTCTCTCTCTCTCTCTCTCTCTCAGACTCCGGCTGCTGATGGAGAAGCAGCATGACCTACTGTACTCTCTCTCTCTCTCTCTCTCTCTCTCTCTCTCTCTCTCAGACTCCGGCTGCTGATGGAGAAGCAGCATGACCTACTCTACTCTCTCTCTCTCTCTCTCTCCCTCTCAGACTCCGGCTGCTGATGGAGAAGCAGAATTTTTATATAAAGTAATTTCTCTGCTCTGGTGTATTAATCAGGTGTCATCCTTGCTTTACATGTTATTATAACAGTGTGTAGTACACAACTGGATCACAGGCAAAGATTTTAAACAGGTAGGATGTGCATGTGGCGCCATCTTCTGGCAGATTTATGTATCTTCATTTCTCTTATAGACATTTCTCTTCTCATAAAAGTACACTATTAATCCTAAATAACCCATATTCTACCTTAGATTGTAGGTACAAGCTCTATTATCTGTTTATGAAGCTTTGTAACAGTGTTATAACAATAATAAAGACCTGAATTACTGCAGTTTAACAACAGTTCTTATGGTAATATTGTGTAATTTAGTAAACAGCAGCTTGAGCTCATCATTCATACTCATTGGTCAAGCATAACATTATGACCATTTTCTTGTTTCCACACCAATTATACATTATTAAGTTTTAGAACACCTAGAACACATTTTCCCTTTTATTTTTGCCATTAGAGCTCTTTAGATTGAGTCAATAACTGGAAATGGTACAGAAAAAAATATTTTATCATATTTTTATCAGTATAATTATATCTTATGCTTCTTTTGTAAATTCTGTGTACTATTTATATCTGCTACTGGATGTGCAGAATTACCAGGATCAATAAAGTATCTATCTATCTATCTATCTATCTATCTATCTATCTATCTATCTATCTATCTATCTATCTATCTATCTATCTATCTATCTATCTATCTATCTATCTATCTATCTCAAAAAAAGTAATTTAGGTATTGTAAGAAGTATTGTAAAAGTATATTCCCCTGAAAATGAATATATTTATTTATAAGATATGTAATAATAAGCTTTTAGTATTATTATATCTCCCAGGAAAATGCAGCGACTCGGTTCCAATACATCACCCTAGGAGTAATGAGGGGAAAGAGCGCCATCTACTGTACCCACCCAGAGAGAGCAAGGACAATTTTTCTCTCTCGGGGCTCCGGCAGCTGATGGCAAGCTGCATGACCAGGATTTGAACCAGCAATCTCCCAACAATCAGAGTCGTAGCTCTTTAGACCTCTGGACCATTTGCCACCTTGAGGAAGGTGATTTTTAGCAAACAGTTCATTAGTAAATAGTTTAAGACTGGTAAGCATTGATGGAAAAAAAACTGAAATTTTATTTAAAAAATGTTTTTTGTCTGTAGTAAATCAGTGGTGGAACAGGTGGTGTTACTGCTGCTACTCTCTACTACAGCAGCATTTACACACTTACACACTTAAAGCATATTCACACTTTTATCATCATAATAACTAGAAAAAGTTATCATAACAGAAACACAGAGAACTCTGTAACTACTAAAAGTAGAAGTTATTTTCTTTTAAATAAATTACAGATGAAGCCAGAGAGCAGTAAGTACTGTTTCCTACACCTTCAAATAAAGACTCTTAGAAACTGGAGAAAAAAACTGCTACAGGAAGACGTCTGGCTGACCCACATGGAAACAGCAGCTTTAGCCTTTAGCTCAGATTAGCGTAAATTGGAATTACAGGTATAAAACTATATTGCCAGTAAAATAGAACTTTTTTATAGCAGATCAACATTAGTCTACTGGCATCTTGTTTAATTCCAGACAGCATCAGTTCAGTTTTTTTATATATAATACTGGAAACAGTGTGCAGAATTCAGTGGAATTGAGAGGTTTTGAGGAGGAATGTGTGTGTGGCTGTGTGATGGGTGTGTTTATGAGTGTGTAGTTAATGCAGTCTGTCTGTATTGTGTAAATCTGTGATGGTGTTTCTGGTAAACTGGACCACATGGAGCAGACAGTCCTGACATCAGACAGTACCAGTTCCTGAAAAGAGTCTGGAGGACCTGCTGTCAGACTGTCTGGACCTCCAGCAGAACTCACTGATTTTCCTGTTTATCTGGAACCGAACCAAGCAGACAACTCCTTCCAGACGCTGGTGATCATGCAGGACGTCTGGTGTTGCGACACACTTCATACACTTCAGCATTCCACAGACAGAGTGCACAAAAACACACACACACACACACAAAATCTGTAAAAGATGAGACAGTGTGGAAAAAAAACAATATATTTTAGTTTTTTTCTGATCAACTTAATTTCATTTATTAATATACATCTATTCCTGCATGTCAGCCCTGCAGCACCTTCCAAACAAAGTTGTTTTGTCATATTTTTGACTTTGTCTCTGCCTGTTTTTGACCTGGCCTACATTTTTTATTATTCTTTTGTTTTCACTTTCAATATTAAACCTAAAACTGCCAACATCTGTTTTGTCCAAGCATTGGGAGAGTAATTGCTTATTAAATCTTACCTATAATATAAAATATACTTACACTAGACTGAAGCGCAGCTAAAACCTTTAACTTTCCCAAAAATCATCAGTGCATCTTATGTATGAATTCTACCTGTCAGGTTTTAAGAAGCAGCAAAGCCACTCCAATTAATTGTACAGGGGAGTTAGCGCTGCTACATGTGGCTAGCTATGCTGTTAACCGTGGCTGAGTAGCGCTACTAGCTGTGGCTGGCTAGCATTGCTTACTGGGGCTGGCTAGCGTTTCTTACCATGACTGAGTAGCACTGCTAACTGTGGCTGGCTAGCATTGCTTACCGGGGCTGGCTAGCGTTTCTTACCATGACTGAGTAGCACTGCTAACTGTGGCTGGCTAGCATTGCTTACCGGGGCTGGCTAGCGTTTCTTACCATGACTGAGTAGCACTGCTAACTGTGGCTGGCTAGCATTGCTTACCGGGGCTGGCTAGCGTTTCGTACCATGACTGAGTAGCACTGCTAACTGTGGCTGGCTAGCATTGCTTACCGGGGCTGGCTAGCGTTTCTTACCATGACTGAGTAGCACTGCTAACTGTGGCTGGCTAGCATTGCTTACCGGGGCTGGTTAACACTGATAACCGCAGCTGGCTAGCCTTGCTAACCGGGGCTAGTTAAAACTGCTAACTGGGGCTGGCTAGAAGTGCTAACCGTGGCTGGCAAGCACTGCTAACCACAGCTGGGTAGCCCTGATAATTGCAGATGGCTAGCACTGCTAACTGTGGCTGGCTAGCGTTGCCCACCGGTGCTGGCTATGCTTACCGAGGCTGGCTATGCTGCTTACCGGGGCTGGGTAGCACTGCTAATTGCAACTGGCAAGCGCAGCTGGCGAGTGCTGATAGCCAGGGCTGGCTAGCACTGCTAACCGAGGCTGGCTATGCTGCTCATTGGGGCTGGCTAGTACTGCTAACTGCAGCTGGCTAGCACTGCTAATCATGGCTGGCTAGCACTGCTTACTGCGGCCGGGTAGCACTGCTAACCACAGCTGGTGCTCACCCTTGGAAAAAATGCTGTAAATCTAAGCTCAATGTAAATAAACAGAAATCTGTGTAGATTAACATCCAGCGCTTGATTTTTTTTTTAAGAATTAAAGTTTTGTTTACTTTTACACTCCAAAAAATCCATTGGCAAAAAGTAGTTAAAATATATGTAAATTGAGACGTAAATGCTTCGATTAAAGCATTTTTTCTTAGAATGATTATATAAGCAATAATCACAAAGTCTCTAAATGACAGATGTAAATCTCTTATTTATTGGCTTAAATTTGGAAACAAGAATCAGAATAACATGATTGCTGATCGTTGTGCCTATTTTGAGTCAAATTACTTAAAATAAGGTAATTTACACAATGCTTAGTAAGACAAAAAAATTTTTTTTTATGTAGAAATTAAATAATTGTCCTTGCTAAATATATTTATTTATTTATTTTAGCGTATGCGCAGAGATTACTTTGTGTGGGAACCCTCTGCTTGTTCTACACTGCAAAAAAATCTATAGGCAAAATCTAAAAACTAGTCAAAATTAATTTGAATTGATATTTAAATTGAAATGCTTAAATTAAAGCAGATTTCTTAAAATGAGCTATAATAATTATTATTTTTATCAGAGTAAATAAGATTTATTGCCTAAGGTTTACTTTTTGCAGTATAAGTGTGTATACTGACCTATGTGGGTGTCGTTAGGGGGGTTTATGAGCTATTCTGGTGGTTCTACTGGTTCTAAGACACAGATGCAGTGTCTGGATTTACTGCAACGTACTATCACTTCCTCTGGAGTAGAGCTCCCCTTACAGTAAACACACACACACACGCACACACACACACAGGTCGCCAGTTGGTCTGCACATCGGTCTAGACAGTGTGTGTGTAATCTGTAAAACATGCTGATTTAGCTTTAATGGAAATGATTTGAGTAACTGTCTCCACTGTCCAGAGAGAACTTTACATACTGGATACTGCAGCACTGCTGTGAAGATTTGATTGTATTCAGACACAAGAGCATTCGTTAGGTTCTTAGCATTGGCGTAGGAACCGGTGCACAAAAATGGTACTGCAGAAAAAGCAAAAATTGTTTTTAAATAAACTTTTATTTTGAAAGTGCACTGAAATCTGCACTGTAAAAAAAAATCCTATTTTTACAGAAAATAACTGTAAATGTTTACACTATTTATCCCTTTTCTTTTACTGCAGTCT
The DNA here is from genome assembly GCF_023375975.1 of Astyanax mexicanus. NCBI lineage: Eukaryota > Metazoa > Chordata > Actinopteri > Characiformes > Acestrorhamphidae > Astyanax > Astyanax mexicanus. The sequence goes on from NW_026040041.1 coordinate 5,929,785, forward strand.
AATTCTGTCAAATTACAGACATTTTCTGTTAATTACAAGCCCCTGTTCTAATTTTACATATTATGACATTAATGAGAGATTACGGTTAAAACTCTTATTTTAGGGCTATATTGCTATATTATTTTTATGGTATTTTTCCATGTTCTTAAGTTATATAGATATGTATGTAAAATTACTTATTATTATATGTAATTATATGTGTGTGTTATTATTTAAAGGTTTATTTCTTTCCCAAAAAATCTCAGTGTTTTTCTTCATAATTGTAAGGTTTATTTATTTATTTATTTTTTATTCATTGTTAAAAATAAAAAATACAGAAAATAACCATAGAAATAAAACGTTTTTTTTCTTTCTTTTATGTAAAAGAAAATATACCTAAAAAAAAAGACTGTCTGTGGGGCGTGGCTATGTTAATTAGATGTTCAGTTTAGAGGGCTCACCATGATGTAGTTTCATAGCAGTTTTATCCACCTGGCTGGGTTTTAGACTGTGCTAATATAAGTGGTTTCCCTCTCTGAGCACTTTTTATTGCTTTAAATGAGCAGAGAGCCTGTTAATAAAGAAATTCTGAAAAGATCATACAGTTTGTCACTGACTTTCACTGAATGAGTCAAATACACATTAATTTGTGAATCATAAAGCTCACAACTTGAAAGACAATAAAGTTAGTTAAAAAAAGGTAAAATAACAGTTTTTCCCTGCAGAACATTGATTGAAATCGCTTTATTGAAGAAATTTAATTGTAAATATGCTCTGAAAAACTGTAAAATACTGGTGTATGTATGTGAAACCTTTAATGAAAATGCATGTGAATCTACTGGTTTTGCACTTCATATGAATGAAAGTATTTTACTTTAATTGTAGGGTTTTTGTTTGGCAGCTGCTGCTGCCAGTAATTTGACCGTTTTTTTACGGTTTTATTTTTTACAGTGTGCACCCCTGCCATGAGGTGGTTTTTATGGTGGGGGTGCAGATTTAGGCACTACTATGGTGCTGAATTCAGCACCCCCACCATGAAAAGCACCCTCTCTCGGGAGAGGCTGCCGATGACGCTTTTCCCCCCCCCTTATTTCTTATGAGTCACCTTAGCTTAGAAAAGTATCTTGGGTATTTCCATTCTGTAAGTAAAGTTAAAGCTAAGAAGACGTGGGTGCGTGCTACAGAGAGGCGGTGCTTTTTCTGGCGGGGGTGCTGATTTCGGCACAACATCGGCTTTGCGCGCGAGGTCAGCGATGAGAGCAATAAATCGCAACAATAACAATATACTTCAATAAACAGGACTTTTGGGTAATGTCTTGTTCTGCTAACAGACTGGGAGGGTTTGGGTTATCTAACGTTTATATTAACTGCTGCCAAAAATCTTTATAAAAAAGTTACATTCTTTTATTAAAAGGACACTATCGTAAAAAGTGCTTTCAGTAGAAGAAATTAAAAACTCAGGACCCAAAACTTCTGAGTTTGTAGTTAAAAAGTAAGTATACAACAGAATTGACATAGATAGAACTTCACAACTCGTCCAATCCAAAAGTATTGAATGGAGATCCATCATTCTAGAGAAATGAAAGCACAGAGAAAGTTCTGCTATAGACTTCAGTGCTATGTCACCTAATTACCCGTCCAATCAGCTGCTCCCTTCTGCCTTTAAATAACAAACACTCATTTAGTACCTTTGTTGCTTTTCAGACGCTGATGGCTCGTTCTCCCCACCGTCTCCAGATTGGTCCCATTGGGATGCCCAGGAGATTGGCTCCACCAAGTCTTCCATGTACAACAGGATCTACAGAGTCCAGATTTTCTCAATCCTGGGGGTTTATACCCCTCTAGATAAGGTGATAAACCAACAGCTTCTTATTGGTTAATCTACTGAAAATAGTCCTGTTCTAATGGCAGTACCTATTTAATACAGGGATTAGATAAGCTGTGTCTGTGCATTTAAACATCTGTGTCAGAAATCAGTGCTTTTCATTATTTTGAAATATTTTAAAATGTTCTGCATTGTAGATTAATACTAAACTCATCAAAACTATTAAGAAACACAAATGTAATTATTTAGAAAAACTAAAAAAAAGGGTGTTAAACAAGCCAGAATATGTTTTATATTTTAGATATAAAATGTTTAGATGAAAGTTTTGCAGTTTTCAGCTTTATGAGGTACAGGGTTGCCAGGTCCAACAAAAATACCCAGCTCAAAGTCAGTCTGAAACTCGCCCTTCAGAAGCTTAAACTAGCCCAAAATATCTGTCTGTCACATGTTTGAAGCAAACGACAAAACAACTATGAATGTATAACATACTATATTGTTTATGAGGGATTTAATAATTTAATTTAGTATCAGTATTTATATTTATCTTAAAGTCATTGATAATATTGTAACATTAGTGTTTTATTAGTTATTTTATTGTTTTTTATTCCAGTCAAGAACATTTAATATTAACATAATTATTAAAAAAAAAATACTTTTGCTTACTCTTTTTTGTTCTTACCCCTCCTGACCTCTCCCCTGCCTGAATTTTCACCCGTGACTGGATTTTCAAACAAGCTCAATTTGGCAGAAAACCTGCGAACCTGGCAACGCTGCTGAAGTAGAATGACCTGGAACTCAGGCTTTCAGTTAACAGCTGTGCTGAACTCATCAAGAGTTAATTACTTGAATTTCTTGTCTCTTAATAAAGTGTTTGAGAGCATCAGTTAAAGTAAAGTAGTGAAGAGGTAGAGTTACAGGTATACAGTGAATAGTGAATATTTGAGGAATGTTCTAATCCAGATTATGTAGAAAACCACTCAACTAAATAAAGATAAAAAATATTTTAAGCAAAAATGAATATATACATACAAATATATACATCCATCCATCAATCCATCCATCCATCCATATCTTTATCTATATTCTGGATTAGTACTTTGTTCTCCAAATAAAAGGCAACTTTCCCTCTGCATTAAAAGAGCTCTTATTGTTGGAATACATCAGGAATAGTTTTATATTTAAGTAAATAAACAGTAAACAAACTGTTTGTCAGTCTGACTTTCTATGTCTGTCTATTTTTATCTATTTCTACCTGTCTGTCAGTGTATCAATTTCTATCTATCTATCTGACTGTCTGAAAAATTGTCTGTCTCTATTTGTCTCTGTCTGTCTGTCCATCTCTGTCTGTCTGTCTCTGTTTGTCTATCTGTCTCTGTCTATCTCTGTCTGTTTGTCTGCCTCTGTCTATTTGTCTCTGTCTGTCCATCTCTGTTTCTCTGTCTCTGTATTTTTGTCCCTGTCTGTCTGTCTGTTTATCTATTTTTATCTATTTGTGTCTATCTGTCTGACTGTCTATCTATCACAATCTTTTTGTTTGTCTCTAGCTGTCTGTCTGTCTATATATCTGCCTGTTTGTCTTTCTCTCTGTCTCTGTCCCTCCATCTCTGTCTGTTTGTCTGTCTGTCTCTATCTATCCGCCTCTGTCTTTCTCTGTTTGTGTGTCTGTCTGTCTCTATTTGTCTATCTGTCAGTCTAACTTTCTCTGTCTGTCTGTCTATCTGTCTGTCTCTGGCTGTCTGTCTATTTTTATCTATGTATGTCTACCTGTCTGTCAGTGTATCAATTTCTATCTATCTATCTATCTATCTATCTATCTATCTATCTATCTATCTATCTATCTATCTATCTATCTATCTATCTATCTATCTATCTATCTATCTGTCTGTCTGTCTGTCTGTCTGTCTGTCTGTCTGTCTGTCTAAACTATATTGAGTGAAGCAGCACGGCATGCTGGGACTGCTTCTACAATCATTAGTGAAAGAATGGGTCTCTCTCAGGTCCAGTCGTGAAATTTCACTACTCACTACTAAACATTCCACAGCCAACTGTCAGTGATATTATAACATATTATATGGGGTCTTTAACTAAAGGGAAAATGTGCCTTTATAACTATATCATCTGTTCACTACACACACACACAGACACACAGACACACACACACACACACACACACACACACACACACACACAACACACACACACGCCAGTCTCGGCTAACAAGGCTAGCTGTTAATGGGGAAGTGGATGGGCTCCCGGAATGCTTGAGGTGGACAAATTGGTTGGTCACGGCTCATTGAGTGTAGAGCTCAGGGTGGATTCAGGCTGTTTGACCAATAAAAAGAGAGAAAAGCAGCACAGAAACACAAACAGCATCATCTGCAGTCTGAAACCATACATCACCTATACAGAAAATACACACAAAAAATAAAGATCTGAATAAAAACCTTTAAAAGAAAAACAAAGGATAAAATTCTATATTTTTAAATATTACCTTAAGAAACTCTATATAACATTAAAACAGAACACTACACCCAAATAAACATTAATAAAGTCAGTGATCAGTGAGAGTATCTACCTGTAATTAACTCTATATAACATTATAACACTAAACCCAAATAAACATAAAGAATAAAGTCAGTGATCAGTGAGAGTATCTACCTGTAATTAACTCTATATAACATTAGAATACTAAACCCAAATAAACATTAATAATAAAGTCAGTGATCAGTGAGAGTGTCTACCTGTAATTAACTCTATATAACATTAGAATACTAAACCCAAATAAACATTAATAATAAAGTCAGTGATCAGTGAGAGTATCTACCTGTAATTAACTCTATATAACATTAGAATACTAAACCCAAATAAACATTAATAATAAAGTCAGTGATCAGTGAGAGTGTCTACCTGTAATTAACTCTATATAACTTTAGAATACTAAACCCAAATAAACATTAATAAAGTTAGTGATCAGTAAGAGTGTCTACCTGTAATTAACTCTATATAGCATTAGAATACTAAACCCAAATAAACAATAATAAAGTCAGTGATCAGTGAGAGTGTCTACCTGTAATTAACTATATATAACATTAGAATAAACATTAATAAAGTTAGTGATCAGTAAGAGTGTCTACCTGTAATTAACTCTATATAACATTAGAATAAACATTAATAAAGTCAGTGATCAGTGAGAGTGTCTACCTGTAATTAACTCTATATAACAGAATACTAAACCCAAATAAACTTAAAATATCAAGTGTTTTCTCAGGATATTAAAGTCCAGTAAAACAGTATTTTGAGAACATGTGATTTTGGGACATGTGATCATTCTTTATTGTCATGTGTCATGCACACTCCACACGTGGTTTTCACTAATTTGATGGAAGATGAATCAGTGAGAAACACCTGAGAGATCAGGTGAGACACAGTTCCTCTGATTTCAGTACATCTACTAAAGTTCATGACCTGCTGAAATAAAGGGGTGAGAGATAGTAATGAACTGAGAGAATAGAAATAGAGATGTGGTCGGTGAGGTCAGAGTGAGAAACATTAGTGATTAGAGCTGCAGCAACACAATCATCATCATCTTCATCAACAACATCAAGAACAAGAACAACAGCGAGAAGGACGACACTCTGAACAGGATAAAAACAGAAGAGTTTCTTCATCTTTGGTATAAAACGGCTGTTTTTAAGCTGCATTTCAGAAAAAACTACAGAAATTGTCAACAATTTCTTCTATTGCTTTTGCTGCTCGGTTTGAACCAGAAGCTCCTGCAGTGGTGGAGAGTGGAGCACCAACCAAAACCTACAGGGATTCGGTAAATACTTTATTAGATGAGCTAAAGACAGGATTAGTTTCTCAGGAGGTTCAGTAGTAATTTTGGTAACACTTCATATGAACCCTGTATTCATAATGCATTATAAATGCATGTATAATGCATTATATGACAGGCGTAATAGCTTATAATGACTGTTATTAGCCTGTATAATAACTCATTAGGAATTACAGCAACATTCATAACACATTATAAACTACAAGTATAAAGGTGTATAAAGAAAGGGCTTATAATGCCTTGTAATATCTGTTCATAAGATCATTGTACAATGTAGTGTTGTAATGCCCTTTCTTTATAAACCCTTACACCTGTGGTTTATAATGTGTTATGAATGTCACTGTAAGTACTTACAAGTTATTATACAGGCTTATTACAGTCATTATAAGGTATTATGCATGTCATATAATGCACTATGAATGCATTCATAAGGCATTATAAATACAAGGTTTACTGTAATTTTCTCTTTAATGATCTCAGGGGGTGATTTTATAATCTCACTGATTTTATTTCCATGTATGTGTTTTTCTTAGACGTCCTCTGAGATAAAAAAACTAAAAATTACAGGCTGAATTATCTACTGTTTTTCGCTGAACTCCTGTAATCGAGGTCCTCTAGTAATTTTAGTCCCGCCCGGATGCACATCTCTGAGTTTCGTCACCTCGCGTTTAATAAAATAGCTATTTGCAGCTTGCCATCAGCTGCTGGAGCCCTGAGAGAGCACAGTTGGTCTTGCTCTCTCTCTGCGTGGGTACAGTAGATGGCGCTCTCTCTTTCCCCTCATCACTCCTAGGGTGATGTGGATCAGCACAAGGCTGCGTCTGTGAGCTGATGTATCAGAACCGAGTGCAGCGAGCTGAATGGGTGGTACATTTGGCCAGATAAAACGGGAGAAAATTAGAAATAAAATTCTTTTTTACAAATGCAGCAGTTGAAAATAAACATGTCTCAATAAAAGCAAAAAATAAGTAGAAACATGGTGGAAATTTAGACCAGTTGCTGTCCTGGAAAGCCTCTAAAAATTAACCAGTTGTACTTGAACAAATAACAATTTAGACCAATTACTGCCATGAGGAGCTCTTACAAGAAACATGGTCGAGATTAGGACCAATTATGGTAAAGAAAATGACTTAAAAAACAACCAAATGATCAATAGGACCAATTAAAATCAAGGAGAAAATCAATCATAACAAACATGGTAACAGTTTGAACCAATCGCAGTGTTGGGGAGGTCTCAGAACAGATATGATGAAGACTAAAACCAATCGAAGTAATGGGTTAGGTTTTAGAACTAAAGAGATGGACATTAGAACCAATCAAACAATTAAAGTTGCAATTAAGACCAACCGTAGTCTTGGGGAGGAATCAGAACATGTTTAGAAGCTGTACTTTATCCTGGTTATCTCTCACTGTGAGTTATAGATAATGTAACTACCTCCACCATGTTTAGAAGCTGTACTTTATCCTGGCTAGCTCTCACTGTGAGTTATAGATAATGTAACTACCTCCACCATGTTTAGAAGCTGTACTTTATCCTGGTTAGCTCTCACTGTGAGTTATAGATAATGTAACTAACTCCACCATGTTTAGAAGCTGTACTTTATCCTGGCTAGCTCTCACTGTGAGTTGTAGATAATGTAACTACCTCCACCATGTTTAGAAGCTGTACTTTATCCTGGTTAGCTCTCACTGTGAGTTATAGATAATGTAACTACCTCCACCATGTTTAGAAGCTGTACTTTATCCTGGTTAGAGTTAGTTTGTGCTCCACTCTCCACTTTTGTACATGTACTACTGATTTTGGTCAAGTTTTTAATACATACTGGATATTTCCTACCTTCTCTTTTGTTATGGAGTATTTTAAGCTAAGCAAGCTAAAAAATAAAAGACAATTTCATACAGTGAAACAACAAAAATATCATTGTAAAGACAACGAAATAAAAAAAATATATATATTGCAGCATTTTTCCCCTAAAAGTAAAAAGAAACCACTTAAAATCATTTTTAAAATCTCATTGAAGCACAGACATACTGCAGTCCCGAATGAGAGTCTTCTTCCTCCTTAACATTCAATCACAACATCATCATCACATCACAGCGTCCAACGTTTTCTTCAGATAAAGAGGAGAAATCCTCTGATAAATCTGTACAGCGTTTTTAAGATGTAATTTCTCTCGGATCTGTTTTAATCTCTCTTTTAGTGAAGAACAATAGAACACGACACAACCAGGCCGAACTAAAAACAGCTGTAACCTTCAAAATTAAGGCAACAAAGACGAGAAAACAGTTTTTTAAATCGTAAATCTCTATAAAACCAGAACTGTAAGCAACGTAAGACGAGTTAAAAGTGAGTGTAGCTTCATTTCTGAGGAAGACGTTTAATCTGTTTTAACTTTTAACTTTTTCTACTAAGTTTAAAAAATAAGCTTCATCTACTGTGTACAACATTTTTATCATTTTTTGCAATATTATTTTTATTTTAGTTTTTATAAAAACTCCAGCTCAATCCGACGATGTGGTCACATGATGAAACACAGACTCCGCCCCCATTTCCTCCGTAGTCCTGCTTTGTCTGAGTTCATGAACTGGAAACCAGTCCAGTTGGTCTCGGCTCTGACGCCCAGGAAAGGCAACTCTGTGGCCGGTACATTCCCCTGCTCCACACGCTATCTGAGATAAAAACACATCACTAATTAGTCTAATACATAAAACAGACAACTGCACACATATATATATATATATATATATATACATATATATATCATCACATTCTAAATATATAGACATTACACCTACATATTACACCAACAGGTCCTTTTATATCCTCCATTTTAAACCCATTAGCATCAGTGTGTAGTCGGTCCCCCTTTGCAGCTACACTATATGGACAAACATATTTGGACACAGGCTTTTTTTTCCCTTTAAGAGCTTTTTATAAAAGACATTTAATTCTAAATCATATACTTAAGTGTGGAGTTGGTCCCCCTTTGCAGCTATGTTATATAGAAATGGACAGCTACACTACATAGAGAAAACATATTAATATACCTACAACATTATTCCCATTTTGAACCAATAGACATCAGTGTGTAGTCGGTCCCTCTTTGCAGGTACACAATATGGAGAATTATATTGGGACACATACTTTTTACAGTCTTCTAAACTCATATGCATTAGTGTGTAGTCAGCTATACTGTACAGACAATAGTATTAGGACACCTACACATTTATATCATCATATTCTAGATCTATAGACAATAATGTGTAGTCTGTCCCCCTTTGCACCTACACTATATGAAATATATGGACGAAAATATCAGTACACCTACACATAACACCAACAGCACGTTTCATATAGTACAATACAATAATATAGAGTCAATAGTACAATAGTATTGGGACACCTACACATTTATAACATCATATTGTAAATCTATAGACAATAATGTGTAGTCTGTCCCCCTACACTATATGGACTATATGGACTAAAATGTATGTAAACCTATAATACATTTAAACCGTCCCATTTTAAACCAAAGTTTTTATCTTTTAAGAAATGGTATTCCATTCCAAACCCATATGCATTAGTGTGGAGTCAGTCCCCCTTTACAGCTTAAATAAATGGAGAAAATATATATATATATATAAGAACTTTTTATAAAAGAAACTCCTTTCTAAACCCATTTGCATCAGTTTGGAGTCAGTCCCCTTTTGCAGCTGCACCATATGGACAGTTGTATTGGGACGCCTACATCAACTTGGGTGTAACTTAAATAAGGTAAATGTAGCCCTCATTAGAAAGGTTATGTATGAACATTAGGGAATATAGAGTATATGAGGTTAGTGCATACTTAGACTGGTAGGAGTATGGTGGGAGGTGGTCGCTGGTCTCCACGGTGATCTGTTGCTGTGGTGTGTTGATATCCTGTGATGTCTGTGATGATGTGTCTGTCACCACGCCCTGAACATACACAAATATATTACATTAGTGCAATACTGATTACCTCAGACTCATCTGAGACTCACCTGAGGCTTACTTGTGACTTGTGACTTGTTACACCAGAGACTCATCTGAGGCTCACCTAAACTTTTAGCTCAACTAAAATTCTAGTAAAACTCACCAGACACTCACCTAAAGCTCATCTGAAACTGAACTAATGCTCACCTAAAACTCAATTGTGACTCAACTGTGACTCACCTGAGATTTACATAAGGCTCACATAAAACTGAACTGAGGATCCAATAAAACTCACCTGGGACTCACCTAAGGCTCATCTAAAACTGAACTACCTAAAATTCTCAAGAGACTACCACTAAACTGAGGCTCACTAAAACTCACCTGTGTCTCACCTGAGACTCACCTAAAGCTTATCTGAATCTGAACTGAGGCTCAACTGAAATTCACCTAAAACTCAACAGAGACTTACCTAAAACTCATCTAAAACTAACCTGAGGCTCACTAAGACTCACCTGTGACTCACCTGAAACTCACCAAAATATCACCTAAAGCTCATCTGAAACTAAACTGAGGCTCACCTAAAACTCATCAAAGACTCACCTAAAGCTCATCTGAAACTGAACTAAGACTCAACGAAAACTCACCAAAGACTCACCTAAAACTCACCAAAGACTCACCTAAAACTCACCAAAGACCCACCTAAAGCTCATTTGAAACTGATTTGAGGCTCAACTAAAACTCACGTGAGAATCACCTGAGGCTTGTGTACAATTAACCTGAGGCTCACTTAAAATTCACAAGTGACTCACCTGAGACTCACCTAAAGCTCATCTGAATCTGAAGTGAGACTCACCTAAACTCACCAGAACCAAGTCTGTTTTTAATTGTCTATTGTTTTGACTCATATTCCGTTTATTCATTTATTGTGATTGATTCTTATTTCAGTGTGTGTGTGTATGTTATTTATTTATTGTGTGTGTGTATGTTATTTATTGTGTGTGTGTGTGTGTGTTACCTCTACAGATACAGCAGATGGAGGCACTGGAGTGTATTGTGGAATGTATGTTCCTTGCATAGGAGCCACAGTGGCTGCAGTCGTCATATACTGAAACACAGAGAGAGATAAAGAGATATCAGCTCATCTCATCAGTTATACTGTCTGTCTGAAGTCTATCGAAGAACCACCAAGGAACATTCCTGCCATGAACTGGAAACTGAAGGAGCTCCACCTCCAAAATTAACACCTTTAAACTTAAATTACATTCTCAACATTTTATAGACAGAAAGACTGAGCTGATAATCACAATGATAAAAGAAAAGTTTGAAGGACTAAAGGTAAGGCATTCAACCCATAAACACTATACCAACTGTTAAGCATGGGGGTGGGAGCATCATGCTCTTGCTGTTTTGCAGCCAGTCAAACTGATACATTGCTAAAAGTGAATAGTATAAAGAATAATAAAGAAAGATAACTATCTCAAAATTCTACTGGGTAACAGCAAATACTGTGATAATCTTGTATTTATGATAAAAAGCCCAATATTGTTATTTAAATCTATTTAATATCAACCCTTTAATTAAACAAGTGTGTGTGCAGTTCTGTCTTTATGCTGCAGGGGGCAGTGTGAGTATGTGTGTGTGTGATAGAGCTGAGAGTTATTTGCTTAACACACTCTCTACACACACTCATCACACACACTAACCGCCCACACTCCCTGCTGTGAAAAAGACAAAGACAGGAAGTGGAGGGAGGGACCGACGACTGATCGAATTAAACCGTGAACACACTAAAACAGAGTGTGTGTGTGTGTGTGTGTGTGTGTGAGACAAGTTGTATAGTTAAAATTTACTTTATTTCAGTAATTCAGTTTTGTAATGTAAAATGTATATATTATATAGATGTATTAAACACAGAGTGATCTATTTTAAGCGTTTATTTCTTTTATTGTTCATTATTTTGTCTTACAGCCAATTAAAACCCAAAAATCAGTGTCTCAGAAAATTAGAATATTATATTATAAGACTAATTGGTACTTTTAGCAGTGTGGGCAGTGTGCCAAGTCCTGCTGGAAAATGAAATCCTCTATCTCTCCAAACCATCACTGATTGGTGGAAACTTCACACTAGACCTCGAGCAGTTTGGACTGTGTGTCTCTCCACTCTTCCTCCAGACTCTGATCCCTTCATTTACTTTAAATGAAATGTAAAATTTACTGATGATCAGTGATGGTTTGGAGAGACATGTCTTTTATGGAGATGCGGATTTCCTTTTCCAGAAGGATTTGGCACACTGCCCACACTGACAAAAGTACCAATTAGTCTTATATAATATACTAATTTCCTGAGACACTGATTTTTGGGTTTTCATTGGCTGTACGTCATAATCTTAATCAACATTAAAATAACTTGAAATAGATCACTCTGTGTTTAATACATATATAATATATGAGTTTCACATTCTGAACCGAATTACTGAAATAAAGTAACTTTTCAATGATATAGCAATTTTTCAGATGCACTAATATAATAAGAGATCTCAATGCTGACTCACTGAGATCAACAGTTCCTTAGCATAGTTAATAGTTCATCAGATTCCATGAAATCAATGGTTCTTAATACCCTAAAAAGTTCATGGTTCATATGAGATTACTTAGATTCTTTAAGGTTAATAGTTACTCACGAAAAGAGCCAATCAGCTTGGTGGTTGTGCAAAGAATGGAGGAGAATCTGGATTATACTGGTTAATGCCGCCCTCGCTACGGAGATGTGGCAAGGGCCGTAGCCAGAACAAGTAGACACTTTAATTTTTGATAACTAAAATTTGAGAGTTATAAACTGTACAGAATGTTTTTCTTAGCAGATGTTTTCATATGTTTCTCAATCCTTTACTCAAAATCTTTAAAATAAAAGGTTACTCTCTCAGTAATTCTCTATAAGTAGACGTCAACATTGGAACTTCAAAATTTACACACATGCATACAATCAAAAACACACTAATGTACTCACACTAGCGGTAGAGCCCAGTGTTAAGTGGTTCATCTGCTGTGTTAGAGGAGATATCAAGTGTGCAGGCTGCATGGAGACAGTGCTGTGCTCCAATGATGGAGTGATCACTGTTCCCTGAGAAAAAGAGAGAGAAAGAATAGATCATATGAGCATAATAGAGCATTATAAAGCGCCCTCTATGCTTCCTGTAGTGTATTACAGTCTGTCATTATAGAGCATTATAGAGCGCTCCCTACGCTTCCTGTAGTGTATTACAGTCTGTGATTATAGAGCATTATAGAGCGCTCCCTACGCTTCCTGTAGTGCATTACAGTCTGTCAGAATGAGCGTGTTGTGGATCATATGAACATTATAGAGCATTATAGAGCACCCCCTACACTTCCTGTAGTGTATTACAGTCTGTCAGAATGAGCGTGTGAATCATATGAACATTATAGAGCATTATAGAGCGCCATCTACGCTTCCTGTAGTGTATTACAGTCTGTCAGAATGAGCGTGTTGTGGATCATATGAACATTATAGTGTATTATAGAGCGCCCCCTACTCTTCCTGTAGTGTATTATAGTCTGTCAGAATGAGCGTGTTGTGGATCATATGAACATTACAGAGCATTACAGAGCGCCCCCTACACTTCCTGTAGTGTATTACAGTCTGTCAGAATGAGCGTGTTGTGGATCATATGAACATTATAGAGTATTATAGAGCACCCCTATGCTTCCTGTAGTGCATTACAGTCTGTCAGAATGAGCGTGTTGTGGATCATATGAACATTATAGAGTATTATAGAGCACCCCTATGCTTCCTGTAGTGCATTACAGTCTGTCAGTATGAGCGTGTTGTGGATCATATGAACATTATAGAGCATTATAGAGCAGCCCCTACGCTTCCTGTAGTGTATTACAGTCTGTCAGAATGAGCGTGTGAATCATATGAACATTATACAGCATTATAGAGCGCCATCTACGCTTCCTGTAGTGTATTACAGTCTGTCAGAATGAGCACGTTGTGGATCATATGAACATTACAGAGCATTATAGAGCGTTCCCTACACTTCCAGTAGTGTATTACAGTCTGTCAGAATGAGCGTGTTGTGGATCATATGAACATTATAGAGCATTATAGCGCACCCCCTACGCTTCCTGTAGTGTATTACAGTCTGTTTGTTAGAATTAGTGTGTTGTGGATCATATGAGCATTATAGAGCGCCCCTACACTTCCTGTAGTGTATTACAGTCTGTCAGAATGAGTGTGTTGTGGATCATATGAACATTATAGAGCATTATAGCGCACCCCCTACGCTTCCTGTAGTGTATTACAGTCTGTTTGTTAGAATTAGTGTGTTGTGGATCATATGAACATTATAGAGCATTATAGAGTGCCCCCTACACTTCCTGTAGTGTATTACAGTCTGTCAGAATGAGCGTGTGGATCATATGAACATTACAGAGCATTATAGAGCGCCCCCTATTCTTCCTGTAGTGTATTATAGTCTGTCAGAATGAGCGTGTTGTGGATCTTATGAGCATTATAGAGCATTATAGAGCGCCCCTATGCTTCCTGTAGTGTATTACAGTCTGTCAGAATGAGCGTGTTGTGGATCATATGAACATTATAGAGTATTATAGAGCACGTCCTACACTTTCTGTAGTGTATTACAGTCTATTAGAATGAGCGTGTTGTGGATCATATGAACATTATAGAGCATTATAGAGCACCCCCTACGCTTGAGCGTGTTGTGGATCATATGAACATTATAGAGTATTATAGAGCGCCCCCTACACTTCCTGTAATGTAAAATTGTGTGCAGCTCAAATGTGTGTGTGTGTGTGTGAGAGAGTACAGAGACAAAAATATCACCTTTCACTTCTCATGCACTCACCTCATAAAAACGTCACACACACTTAACTTGGCTGCCACAAACACACACACACACACGCTTGGCTGACTCCATATTTTCCATCCAATCAGAGCGTCCTCCTGGAGTGATTGGTCAGGGTCAGAATCCCATGAGGTGTGTAAAAATCCCACACACACACTTTTGAGTTTGGAGTTTGTGTGTGTGTGTGTGTGTGTGTGTGTGTGTGTGTGTGTGATGAGAATCATGTCTAGATGGATGGATTTTCCCCCTCCCTCTCTCCATCATGCGCACACACACACACACACACACACGTCTGGTTACTGCCCTGTAATGACAAGCTGGGATGATGCCAGTAGATGAGGACAGACTGTGTGTGTGTGTGTGTGTGTGTGTGTGTGTATTGCCACATGGTGGTCCTCATTTATACACTCAGCTCCAGAATTACAGTCTGTTCCTCACAAATGAGCCTACCAACAGTGCACACACACACACACACACACACACACACACACACACACACACACACCGAGTTTAAGATTCAAAAAATAAATATACAGGTACAGATAAGCCAACCAATCAGTGCCTAATAACAGCAATGGCACCCAATTAGTACTAATTAGCAGTAATTAGTATTAGTAGCATCAATCAGAACTAGGCAATCAGTTCTCATTAGCAGTAATACTAACCAATCAGAGCTCAGCTGCAGTCAGGCCATCAAATCAGTATCGGCAGCTATAATTCCAACCAATCAGTACGTAGAAGGAGTAATTCTAATGAATCAGTGCTTAGTATCAGTAATACTAAGCAACCAGTCAATGGTATTACAACCAATGATGTAAAATCAGAACTCAGTAGCAATAACTCCAACCAATCAGAACTCAGTAGCAATAACTCCAACAAATCAGAAAATTAGCAATAACTAAAAACAATCAGGACATATTATCAGCACTGCCTACCAATAATTACTCAGTATCAGCAATTCCAGCTAATCAGTTTTCAGTATCAGCAATGCCAATCAATACTTAATTAGTATCAGCAATTCCAGCCAATCAGGACTCAGTATCAGCTATTCTAATCAATCAGTACTCATTATTAGCCTTGCCAACCAATCAGTATTCAGTATAAGGAATGATAAACCAATCAGTATTCAGTATAAGCAATGCTAAACCAATCCGTGCTCATTAACTTTAACACTAACAAATTAGTGCTCAGTATTAACAATTCCAACCAATCAGTGCTCAGTATTAACAAAACCAACCCATCAGTACCTGGTATTAACAATTCCAACCAATCAGTACCTGGTATTAACAATTCCAACCAATCAGTACCTGGTATTAACAATTCCAACCAATCAGAACCTGGTATTAACAAAACCAACCCATTGGTACTTAGTAGCTATAATTCCAACCAATCGGAACTCAGCAACCCCAACTAATTAGAACTAATCAGAAGCAGATTTTCTTAGCCATCAGAACTCAGTAGAAGCATTGCCTTTAATCAGTACAGAAAATCAGCATTTTTTAAATAATTTGTTAAATAAAAATTGTATTTGTTTTGTATGTGTTTTTCTAAGCTTTTATTTTAAGTTAAATTAAATAGAAATCAGATATAGTTTTATATAGTTTAGAGTTAGAATGGAGGAACACTTACAGTCGGTTGCATAACGTACTGCTGATGGGGCATCCATGATGTGCTCTGGACCTGCAGATACAAACATACACATTTATACCCAGAAACAGGCATTGTGGGTAAAATACTCAGAAACAGGCATTGTGGGTAAGCTGTCTGCACAGAACTGCATTATACTGAATATGTTTACTGTCATTATAGAGTCATTTAGTTTACTCCGGTCTGAAAACAGCCATTTATTCCTCTCATTTTAACCATAATGATTCATAAACCACCATCATCACACCCATAAAACCTGTCTGCTGCAGAAAAGCTGGAATAACTGTCTCAGAGTTCGAGTTCCAGAATTATAAATCAAGCTGTAAATCAATCGCAGCAAATAAACAGACGCTGTGTTCTTTAACCTTTATTTTTTAAGTTTCTTTTGCTGAGAAGCATTTGTTGGACATGTCCAGGTAGCCACACCATTAAAATAGCAATCCACCAAAGTCAGAAACTCTTAAAGGGAATGATGAGCAAGTGACACTCTGATTGGTTTATTTCACATTACACCCAAAATACACCCAAGAATAATTAAGAGTACAAAATTACACCTTTTGCTCGTTTCATGCCGTGCAAGGTGTACTTTTCCCATCGTTACGATAGCAAAGGAACACTGACACGCCGTAAATCAAGCTGCACGGTGCACGGTTGATGGCTATAGATCACTATAAATCACTAAAATAGGTCATATAGTCTCAGATATCCTGTATCCAGTGTTCTTCCCTCACTCTCTCTTTCTTTGTGCTGTTATATATCCAGTATTTCAGAGCTGATGAAGCCGTTTCCTGCAGCAGAGCGGCTCTCTCTGAGCCGTGGACTGAAGGATGGAGATGTGAGAGAGGTGAAGGCTGAAGGTCATGAAGCTGGAGAAGCTTCTAGAACAGCAGGATTAATATCCGCTCAGTTTCTGATCAATCAGCTTACAGCAGCTGTTTAATCAGAGAGAGACACAGTAACCTTCAACAGATTCACTCATCATACACACACTCATCATACACACACACTCATCATACACACACACTCATCATACACACACACACACACAGTTTTATACCTGATATGTGGAGACGGGTGAGGCAGTGATGAAAGGCGTGATGGAGGTTTGGGCGATCATTCTGTTAGAAGAAAAACTGTATGGAGAAGAATAAAACCTAAAAAGAGAGAGAGAGAGAGAGAGAGAGAGAGAGAGAGGGAGAAAAGTAGTATTTTTAGACCAATATCAAACACACTGAAACCCTCATCCAGCATCAAACTATAGAAGATCAGGATGTGATTCCTAAACTGTTTGGTTGTTTGGTTTTACAAGCAGTTGAGTGTTGGAGCAAATCGTTGTGTCCAATGAAAAACTTTTATTTCCATTTTTGTGGATTTTAGTTTACTTCATAATTTAAACAGAAAACTCTCCCTTACACTTTGCCAACATTTCTTAATGAACGGATCAATGGAAACACTTAATAAAGACCTGAAATTTGCATTGACTTCCACTGAAATTTAAAACATTATTTTCTCTCTCCTGTAAAGTTGCTGTTTTGAAGACACTTGTTTTTCATTGGACAACAATGAAATACAGTATGTGTTTTTTTGGTTGTTTAGCTTTCACAATGTCTGTTTGGTTGGTTTTCTGGTCGTTTAGATGAATATGCATGGAAGTGACTGGTCAATTTTAATATTTGGGTTTTAAGATAGTAGGCTTGGAGGTAATGGGGTGTTTGAATGTCAGAAAATAAGTGTTTTGGTTTGCAGGTGACCAGTAGCATTAGTAGTATTACAGGTGACTGGGCTTTTGAGTTTCAGGGCTTGCAGGTGACTGGGTGGTTGGTCTTGCCATTGACTGGTTATTTGGGCAGATGTGCTTCCCATTAACTGAGCAATTTGGGAGGTTGCTCTTGCCATTGACTAATAATTTGGGTAGTTAGGTTTGAAGTTGACTGGGCATTTGGTTGTCTGGGCTTGTAGGTGGCTGGGCATTTGTGTGGTTGGGCTTGCCACTGTCTGGTTCTTGGGGCAGATGGGCATTTCAATTGACTGGACAATTTGGGAGGTTGCGCTTGCTATTGACTGGTTATTTGGGTGGTTGGTGTTGCATGTGACTAGAAATTTGGGCGGTTGGTCTTTTGTGATTAACTTGGCAATTGGGTAGTTGGGTTTGCAGTTGACTAGGTTATTTTGGGTGGTTGGTCTTACCATTGACATTTTAAGCATTTTGGTAGTTAGACTTGAAGTTGACTGGGCATTTGGGTAGTTGGGCTTGCCAATGACTGGTTATTTGGGCAGATGGGCTTTTAGTTGATTGGGCACTTGGGTGGTTGGTCTTGCAGTTGACTGGGCAAGTTGGGAAGTTAGGCTTGTAGGTGGCTTGGCATTTGGGTAGCTGGGCTTCCCATTGGCTGGTTCTTGGGGCAGATGGGCTTTCAATTGATTGAACAATTTGGGTGGTTGGGCTTGCCGATGACTGGGCATTGGGTTGTCTGGGCTTGCAGGTGGCTTTGCATTTGGCTTTCTAGACCAAGGATTTGTGTCTGGGTGTCTTGGTTTGCTGAAAATGGGTGTAATTTGTGTGTTTAGGTATCTGGGCTTGAAGAATTCACTTTGTTGGAGTTTCTAATTTCTAATAGAGGCTAATAGATCTCACTGCTGGAGGAATTTACGTCAACAGGATTTTTATATACATATCGTAAAAAATTTAGGAATGAAACCTGTTTTATTTGTTGCAGCCACAGCATAAATATTAATGTATGTGTGTTTGTGGAGCTTACCCATTCTGCATAGTTGCAGGATCGTATGTTAATGTCACTCCGGTCTGCAACAGAGACGTATACATACTGGAGCTTTACATACAAATGATGTTTATATGACTGAAATAATGTGTATATATTTAAACATTTTCATAATCTTTTCCCTAAAATAAATGAAAAAAAAAACTAATCTCTACATAAAGAAGTAATGAAGTGCTTATAAATATATAATACAACAACTCTTTTCTCTTTTCTTCTCAGTCTTTTTGTTTTGGTTGTTGTTCTCATCCCTCTCTCTCTTTCTCTCTCTCTCTTTCTCTCATTCTGTCTTCCTCCCTCGGAGAATCACTAATCCTCTCTCAGGCTGCTGAACACAGCAGATTTTATCTGCATCCCTACTGCTCTATCTCTCTGTATCTCTATCTATCTCTCTCTCTCTCTCCCTTTCTGCTCTCTCTCTCCTTCTCTCTCTCCTCCTTTGTCTTCCTCCATCCCTTCCTCCTTCCTCCCCGTGGGCATCATCACTCCCATCATGTCAGAAGAGACATGAGAAATAGGTTAAAGATCCCATTAAACAGACTGCAGCTCCACCTCAGTCTATATCATGCGGATTAAATGGACTTTAAAAAGATATTTTACTGGTTTCACTGAGAACGTGGAGATTATTTGAGTTATTTATAAGTTATTTAGATCTTTAAAAGGTTCTCTGACCTCTCCATCTCTGCTCCACGCTCTGCTGTGTGAGTATTTGGTCTGAGTCTGTTTCTTCTTTTGTCCTCCATCAGCAAACTTACACAACAACGGCTCTGGAGGGGCTGCAGAAAGAAAGAGAGAGAGAGAAAGAGAGAGAGAGAGAGAGAGTGAATAACAGTGTACTGTAATGAGAAAACTAATAAAATACATCCTCTAGGCACTATTAGCATACATAATTATTAGCTGCAATGTACATTTTCCAAAAAACCTAATGCATATTTCGCACTATGTGCATTATGAGTACGGTAAGGAACTAAACACTAGTAAGGAACAGGGGTGTGGCCATGTTTTCCTTCTAATTCAGCAGGTCTCACTGGGTGGCGGTGGCTGAAAATTGTTTTTTGGGTGAGTAAAGAGCTTTCATTTATTTAAAGTTGGCTTAGATTTACAGATTTACACTAAGGCTGGGTGCAGCAGCATTAGCATTAGCAGCTAACCACTAGCGCTACACTAAGGAATCCTGAGTGTTCTGGTAAGCCAGGGTGATATTATCTAGCAGTTGGTCCCATGTAGCTTTAGATTGTGTTAACACAGTAAACATGCAGACTACAGTTCGATATACTCTCCTCTGAATGGTGAAAGAAGTAGCGCTTATAAACAGTAAGTAGCGCTTATAAACACTTATAAGCGCATCTGTTAACTTGTTAATCTGCATCCACCCATTCCCACTCCATTCCCACACAATCCTGTCCAAATTCCCAGGATTTCCAGTTATTAAAACAAGGCCTGCAGAATAACAGGGATTTTCCATTATGTAATATATGCACACACACTTTCCATAACACATGTTGTCCTAAAGGACCTGAGAGAGACCTTCAGCAGTCTGTGGGAACTTCTATAAAGTTTAATAAAGCTAAAGGGGAAAAGTTGAGTGTTAATTTCCGAGTCTCCTACTGAACCTCCAGCCAAACGCTAATCGCATAATAAGTGCAGCTGCCTTAAACACAGACAAACAGTCAGGTGGGTTTTAGAGTTTTAGAGGTGGAAACTTCCAAAATAGCCACAGGAAATGACATCACAATTACACTGGAGCTAACTGGGAGTAATAGTGTCTTCAGACACACATATTAATGTTCTAGTGAATGAATTAGTTACACTGTGTGCACTCATCCTCATAAACTGTATTAAACTGTATACTTTATTTTTCTGACTATTAGGCGCACTGAATTATAATGCACATTATGTGACACTAGTAAGGAACAGGGGTTGCCATGTTTTACTTCTAATTCAGCAGGTAAACCTAAGATAATCTAAGTAAACAAAACTGTAATTCTTATAAAAAACTTTCTTTTTTTTACTTAAACGAGTGCTGGATGTTAATCTACACAGATTTCTCTCCTAAAAACGTTATTACTTGGGTGAGTAAAGTGCTTCCATTTATTTTCAGTAAGCTGAAAATTAGTAATTAGTAAGTAAATTCCAGATTTCCAATAAGGCTGGGTGCGGCTACCTTAACTGGTAGTGTTATCAAGATGAACCCTGAGTGTTCTGGTAAGCCAGGGCAATATTAGCTACCAGTTTGTCCCATGTTGCTTGTTTTAACACAATAAATGCGCAGACTACAGTCCGATAATACTTACCTCTGAACGGATCTAGAGATCTAGAGCTTAGCATAGTTAGCGTGGCTAATGCTAATGCTGCTCCAGCAGTGCTCATCTCTAAACAGAAAGAGCTAGCGCATACTGGCCTGGTTAGCATGGCTAATGCTAATGCTGCTTCAGCCTTGGTGCTGGAGAAACTTCACTGAAACTCCTGTATAACTCTGTACTTCAGTGACGTGGCTTTATTGCTCTTTAATACCCGACTGTTAGAAATCATACATAAGGAGCACCAGATTATAAGGAACACTGATTTTTGGGGAAATTAAAGGATGTTAAGTGCACCTTATAGTCTGAAAAATATGGTAGTTGCACCCAAGGAATTAAACAACTAGAATGAAACTTGGTAGGTAGTTTGGACATTGTGAGCCATGCTAATGATTCAAGTTTCACGCTTGACTATATATATGGTCTTATTTTGTGTTGGTAGCATATTTGGTAGGTGTAAAATATGAAGCCTTGGTGTTAAAAACGCAGTTCCAACCATTAGAAGAGTTTCAGAGGGGTGGTATTGTAGGGTTCCAGGAAGCAGGACATTCAGTGAGCTGTGATGCTATCCATATATCTTACCATTAGTGCCAATACCATTGGCAGATGGCTGTATGACAAAGGGTTACATGCACATGGACTATCACAAAACTGCCCTTAACACTGTCAACATTGCCAAAGACTGCAGTGGTGTCTTTTCAGACTATCATGAAGTGAAGATCCAGTCACAAGACAATGCTCGTCCACACACTGCTGCCGTCTCGAGAGCTTGTGTTGCATTGCCATTAATAAATAAAGGCGCTCTAATCAATCAAACTGATCAGATTGTTGAGACTAAGTAGGGGGTGCTCTAATCGGACTGATCTCCAGTCGACCGCAGCGACATGACCCGACATATAAATAAATAACCAACACATTTCCTATAGATTTTTCAACACACACCAATTTCTGATCAATAGAGCTGAAGAGAAAGGTCTACAGGAACAGCCGGAGTCACCGCAGTGTCCCTACAGAGATCAATACCGCTGCAGCAGGAGCACTGTGATCAGGGAGTGGGCTGCTAATTGATTAATGATCAATGAAGACATGTACAGTAATGAGAAGAGTCTCGTCATTGTAGCTGAAGAAGGTCATAGTGACTCTAAGAAGAAGATCAGATTGGATATACTGTAAATATGCACTGCTTAAAGATGGGGAACATATTCTGTTTTATTTGCATATTGTTCTCTGTCATAGGACTCTAGATGACTCCAGGGGACTCTAGATGAATGGGATGGGAAACTCTAGACAGCAGAGATATAACTCTCTAGAACAGAGATGGAACCCTTTAGATAAGAGAAACTGGACACTCTATGCAGCAAAGGTGACACTTTGTGTAAGACAAAGATGATACTGTATAGATAGAGAAGATATGAAGCTCTAGACAGCAGAACTCGAAATCCTTAGATAGTAGAGATGACACTCTCAAGCCACGAGAGATGACTTTCTCTTGATAATCAAGGTAAAACAGTAGAGATTAGACTTAGAACTGTACATAAAAAGAATGGGATACTTTATAGACAGCAGAGATGGGACTCTAGATAACAAAGACAGCAAAAATGTACTCCCTAAGACTCTAGATACAATATAAATTAGATAGTCTCTAGATAGCAGGGATGGGACTCTACATAACAAAGAGGAGGATATAATGGTATTGGCATTTCCTAGACAGCAAAGATGGAACTCTATAGATATTAGAGATAGAACAGTGTCAAGTGAAATTGAACTCTCTAGATAACAGAAACAGGACCTTCTGTCCAGCAACCATAACACTCTATACAGGACAAATGGGACTCTCAAGATAACAGAGATACTACTGCCTAGATGGAGAAGATGTGATACTCTAGACAGCAGAGATGGGATTCTTTAGATAATAGAGATGACACTCTTCAGGCAGCAGAGATGACTCTTGATAATCGAGGTGGAACAGCAGAGATTAGACTTAAAACTGTAGATATTTGTTTTTGGAATACCCTGTCTAGAAAGTGTCCTATATCTGACACTCTAAATGCAAAATAGGATGCTCTCCCAGGACACCAGAGATAGGACACTGTCTAGACAGCAGAAAATAGACTCCATAGGACCCTAGATAACAGTATTGTGTCTCCCCAGAGAGCAGAGCTGGAACTCTGTAGATAGTAGAGTTGGAACAGTGTAGTCAAGAGAGATAGCACTCTAACAAAATAGAGAAATAAGTTTAGATAACAGAAATACTCTATTGGCAGGATCATTGTCAATATTTAGAAAGCAGCAACAAGGCAGTCTAGAAACCAGAGATATGAGTCTTTAGATAGTATAGATGACTCTCTCTAGGCAGTAGAGATGGGACAGTTGAGGTTAAGAGAGATGGCACTCTAGAGAATGGAAATAAGACACTCAAGACAGCAGAGATGACACTCTCTTGGCAGGATAATTGTCAAGCTTTAGATAGCAGACATAAGACCATCTAGAAAGCAGAGTTTTGTGTCTTTAGATGATAATCCAGAAGGAACAGTAGAGATTAAAACTGAAAATAAAATAAATGATAAATGAGATACACTCAGCAGAGATGGGATTTTAGATAACAAAAAGGAGTCTGCCTAGGAAGAAGATAGCAAAGGTGACACTCTATATAGGATGGATGGGATTCTCAAGATAACAGAGATGATACTGTCTAAGAGAAGATATGACACTCTCTAGACATCAGAAATGGAACTCTATAGATTGCAGAGATGGGACAGAATTTGGAATATTTAGATAGTAGAGATGACTCTCTCTAGACAGCAGTGATAGGACACTGTCTAGACAGCAGAAAATAGACTCCATAGAACACTAGATAGTATTGGGAATCCCTAGACAGCAAAGATGGAACTGTATAGCTAACAGAGATAGGACAGTATAGTCTCAAAAGATGGCACTCTAGAAAACTGAGATGGAACTCCCTAGATAACAGAAACTGGACCTGCTGGATGGAAAATGTAACACTCTATATAGAACAGTTGGGACTCCAAGATTATAGTGTTTAAATAGAGAACATATGACACTCTCTTGATTGCAGAATTTGGATTCTTTAGATACTGTAGCAGATATAACACAACTAGACAGCACTCTAGATAGTAGAGATGAATATCTCTTTATAATGGGGTTGGAATAGTAGACATTAGACTTAGAACTGAACATAAAAGGAAGCGGATACTATCTATACAGCAGAGATGGGAAAGTGTAGCAAAGTTAATATGAAACTCTCTAGATAAAAGAAATGGGACTCAAGAAATCAGAGAAGACACTTCCGGGACAGGATAATTGTCAATATTTATATAGCAGACATAATACTATATAGAAAGCAGAGATAGGGGTCTTTAGATAATAGAGATGGGACTTTCTATTAAACTAAAAAATTAGATAATCTCTAGATAGCAGAGAAGGGACTCTAGATAATGAAGAGGAGGATCTCCCTAGATAGCATAGATGGGACATTATCTAGACAGCAGTAAATAGACTCCATAAGACTCTAGATAACAGCATTGAGACTCCTCAGACAGCAAAGGTGGTAATCTATAGACAGCAGAGATGGGAAAGTGTAGTAAAGATGTGATGGTACTCTACGTCTCTCAAGATAACAGATATGATACTGTTTAGATAGCGAATATATGACACTATAGACAGCAGAAATTGGAATCTTTTGACGGTAGAGATGATACTGTCTAGACATTGTAATCAAGAGAGATGGTACTCTAGAGAACAGAGATGGGACACTCAAGACAGCAAAGATGAAAGGATAATTGTCAATCTTTAGATAGCAGACACACAGAAAATCTAGAAAGCAGAGATGGGACTCTTTAGATAGTAGAGATGACACTCTCTAGGCAGTAGAGATGCGACTCTAGATAACAAAGAGAAGAATCTCCCTAGGCAGAAGATTGCAAAGGTGACACTCTATATAGGACGAATGGGACTCTTAAGATAACAGAGATGATACTGTCTAGATGGAGAAGAGATGACACTCTTTTGACAACAGAAATTAGAATCTCTAGACAGTAGAGATGATTCTCTCTTTTGATAATCGAGGAACAGTTGAGATTAGACTTAGATCTGAACATTAAAGAAACAGTATACTCTCTAGACAGCAGAGATGAGACTTTAGATAAGAAAGATGAGACTCTTTAGAGACAGCAGAGATGGAGTGATGAGAAGGTTAAATCTGGATGTTGTTATTTGGTTGGACAGCTCTGTGTCTGATGGTTGAGTCTGTTGTATTTTGTGATCAGTGTGGGTGAACGGAGACTGTCATACAGAAACAGTAGTGTGATTCTCTCTCTCTCTCTCTCTCTCTCTCTCTCTTTCTCTCTCAGGCTGTCGGTTTGACAGGTGTTTTATATTCTCCATCACAGTGGAAGGTCTAAGCTAAACAGTATGTATGCAGGGTTATCTCCCTCTGTTTCTCTCATGAATACTGAGTGCTGTTAAAGCCTCACTCTGCACACGTCTCACTCTGCAGTCTATAGGGAGCTGATTTACCCTGAATTTTACACTTTCATTCTATCAGTACTTATAATGTAACATTATTTTTTATTATTTTATACTTCATACTTAAAAGGCAGTTATTTTCAGACCAAGATTAGGTCTAAATTCCTAATACATAGATTTCCTTTTGGAGATTGGCTGTTGCTACTACAATTTAACTCAAGACTAAGCTCTGTCCTTGACTCTGAAACTGAAAATGGACCAAAACATTTTTCTATTTGGACTTCATTTTATATACACACTAATTCTACTACTATTATGTTCCACCACCCCTGCTTTTGCCCCCATGATTGAAAAATGTCAAAAAATGTCCTGTAAGGTGGCAAAACGAGACAATAGGCCATATTTTACACATCTATAGACAAGCTGTCAACCATGCAGTTTGACAAAGGCATGCCACTTTGTCCTTACTTTTGTAACAACTAAGTTCTAGTTTATTCCATTAGCAGATTTCCTGACAACAACTTTTTTTTCCTGAATTAAGCAAAAATATCTGCCAATACAGTATAATACAGCACATTTAGTAGATCAAAACACATAAAACAAGTACAAGAAAGTCAGAAATAAGCTATTATTGTCACCCTGGCCAGACACATGACAGACACATGCAGATACAAAACACACAGTTTATTAATAAAGCAGAAAGGCTTATAGGAGTAGTATGGGACAGGCAGGGTCAGTAACAATATGGCGGCAAATGTAATCAACGTACCAGAGAGAGTAGTCAGGCAAAACAGGGTGAAACAAAGTAAAATTAGCAAAGAGAGGGCTACGGCAAAAGTAGTTCAATATGCGAAAATAGTTCGGCAACAAAATAAACAAAAACTCGGCAGGGAACAGAGCAAACAGAGGGGTATTTATAATAGACAGGCCAGGTGAAAACAATCAGTATCTGGAAGAGCATGATGGTGAGTCAGGGAAGTCCAGTGTGAGTGCATTCTGGGAAGTGGAGTCTTTGTTGTGTAGTTCAGAGTTGAGAACAGGCAGACTGACAGCATTAGGACTGATAATTGTTTTTATAATATGACTGTAATAATCACAAAATTTAGAATTAATTATTTTCTACATTGGGCGGCACGGTGGCGCGGTGGGTAGCACTTCCGCCTCACAGCAAGACGGCCTGGGTTCGATTCCCGGCTGGGGCGACCCGGGTCTTTCTGTGTGGAGTTTGCACGTTCTCCCCGTGTCTGCGTGGGTTTCCTCCGGGTTCTCCGGTTTCCTCCCACAGTCCAAAGACGGCACGTTCAGGCTAATTGGGACTTGATTGAAATTGCCCCTTAGGTGTGAGTGTGTGAGTGAATGTGTCTGTGTGTCTGTCTGTGTCTGTCTGCCCTGCAATGGATTGGCGGCCTGTCCAGGGTGTATCCTGCCTTCCGCCCGATGCCGGCTGGGATAGGCTCCAGCACCCCCCCGCGACCCTTAATGGATAAAGCGGTTGATAATGACTTGACTTGACTTGACTTGACTATTTTCTACATTAAACTACATTTAAGGATATTTCTTCCTTTAGATTAAACAATCATTATTTTGCAGTGCTTCTGAGGAGTTTATCTGATGTTAAATTTGTGAAGTTTATTAAATGATGCTGAGATATTCAGTCTATTAAATTCATGTAAACCCGAAGGCAATATTACGCTTGTCAGAAAGCAACAAACGAGGCGGACTCTGAGCGGAACAGATGGAAACAGGAAGAGCTGATGCAGGAACATCGTGACTCGTATCTGGAGTAAGTGGTCCTCCAGGAGAACACACAGTAAAACTGACGACAGCAAACCGGCGCTCATTCATCAGCCCGGGAACGCCGTTCACAAAACAACAATTCAACACTACAGTAACAGCTTATAAACAGCTGAACATACAGCTACACTCAGAGTATAGAGTGTAGAGACGAGCTACTGAAGTGGGACAATTCTGTAGAGATGATGAAACAGTCTATAGGGCTTGATTTAGGGCATTTTAGAGAGTCTTTGCTATCATAACGATGGGAAAAGTACACCTTGTGTTGCCCAATATGTTCACTGACCTCAAAACTTTGATTGTAATCAATTACCTAAGATTTTTTTAATTTAAGATGTGCAGTACTGCAGTGTAGTTGGTTTGGCCTCAACTAGGGTTCAACATTACCTTTTAACAAGAAGCTTAATAATGCTAGTTAAGGTGATTTACTTGTAGTTTGCTATGGTTTATGGTGCAATTCAATATTTATTTTTCAGCTGACTTAAAAAATACCATTAAGGAGAACAATTTATTCCCATTTTCTCCACAATTTCCAAGGACAATTACACAACCCACTCGTTAGGACTCCCCCTATCACTAGTGATCCTCCAACACCAGGAGGGTGAAGAGTAGCACATGCCTCCTCTGATACATGTGAAGTCAGACTCTGCCTTTTTTGAGCTGCTGCTGATGCAGCATTACCGAGTAGCATCACAGCGCTAACGCTCAGAGGAAAGCGCAAAGACTCGGTTCTGATACATCAGCTCACAGACGCAGCCTTGTGCTGATCCACATCACCCTAGCAGTGATGAGGGGAAAGAGCCATCTACGAGCAAGCTGCATGAACAGGATTCGAACTGGCGATCTCCCGCTCGTAGTAGGAGCAGCATTTTTGACCGCTGGTCCACTCGACACCCCCCAAGGAGAAATATTTTAAGCTTTAAAAACATGGTAAAAATGTGTAGTTTAACCACAGTTCCACCTCCAAGCTCCACCTCCAAGCTCCACCTCCTAACTCCACCTCCTAACTTCACCCGAAACACATTTACCGAAAAACTACTCAGACAGTCCTCACAATCTCACACTGCTAGATATGGTTCTGTTATGGTTCTTATTGTGTCTCCTTTGTTTTAGAGGACAGAGGGCTTTATTTTAGCGATGTTTAGTCGGTGTGTCTTTGCTCTCGTAATGACAGGAAAAGTACACCTTGCACGTCTCGAAAAACACAAAACGCATGTACTAATTCTCTTAATTAATCATGGGTGTGGTTAATTGTGGGCGCCATTCTCTTTAAGAGGTAGGTAAGCTCTTACTTTGGCGTGGCCTTATCTTAACAGCTTAACGTTTTTAGGTGTCTCAGCAGAGGAAACTCATGTATGGCTAAGATGGATTGCTGACTGTTGTCAGGGTTTTAATCAGTCAGTGGCGCACCTGTATTTCCTGCTGCCAAGGTGAAAACATAGAAGGAATTTACCTGAACACACCTCACTTCCAGTGTTGGGAGTAACGGCGTTAAAACTAACGGCGTTACTAACGCCGTTACTTTTTTTCAGTAACGAGTAATCTAACTAATTACTATGACTGTAACTATAACGCCGTTACCATTTCCGACACCCCGTTACTGCACGTTACTTTAGCAGCTCTATGAACTTTTTTTTTTTATTTCGCTTTGCCCTGGTTAACCCCTCCTCTGTCCGGTGAACTTGAGCTTCTGGCCGCTGTGCCTGTGGTTTGGCGTGGTGAAGTGAGGCACAATTGTGATGATTTGCGTGCTCTAATCAATTCAGTGATTGCCGAGGACAACCCAAGTTCCGAATTAAGGACGTTAAGCTCTTTTTAGCTGCTCCGGTTTTTGTGGTGCTGCTGCTTTCTATTTTAGAGCTTAGATTCTCTGCCCGAATCCCACCTGACCTGAGGACCGACCCGAAATCAGGCTCCTATTTTTATTTTAAGTAACTAATTATTATTGTTCACTAAAGCGAACGAAATAGCGAAAATTGAAAGTGAAAAACATTTGTGTTAACTGAATCTAATAAAAACGGTAATTAAAAGGAAAAACATAACTATCTCGAACTGTATTTTGTGTTTATAAAACTAACTAAAACGAACTGAAATTACTGATAGAATACCCTCATTTTTGTGTTTAATTTATTTATAAGCGCTGTTGTACAGCGGAGTTGTACAGCAGGGTGTTGTGCCGAGCGCGCGGCACTCGTGGTCCGTTAGTTCTTGTGTAAAGCGCTCGCGCTAGCAAGCCCACCCTAAAATGAACAGAAAAAATAAAAACAAAATAAAATTAAACTATAATAAAAATGAAAAATGTAATCACGTAGCTCTGGGCGCACGTGAACGCCTCCGCGTTTGACTTGCAGCACTGTGTGTAGCTGTTCTTAAAAATCATTTAAATTAAATAATAGTTCTATGCTTCTATGTTACAGTGTTAATTAACATAATTCTGATTATATTTCGCTCATTCAATCAGCCCGAAAACAGACAGTTTATGGGGCGGATCGGGTCAGGCTCATAATGACAGTTTATGGTTCGGGCTTGGGCAGAATGTGCACGGGCTCCGGCTGGGTCGGATTTTTTGGGCAGGATCTAAGCTCTATTATCTTTTGGTGAAGCTGTTATATTAATACCATTTTAACGGGCATTAAATTGTTGTTTTTGTCCATTATTTTGTTTTATATATACATATTTCTTTTGAGTGTGGCTTGGTTTGTTTAATTTCATCCCCAGACGCGTTTTTCCGCTTTTTTCAGTATTACAAGTTTTAGTAATTTTCTTTGGTTGTGTGGAGAATTTCGTTTTATTTTTTTGAAATTCGTTAGATTATATTTTTGTCAACATTTTGGGTTTATTTTCGTTTGTTATTTTTTGTTATTTTTCTAATAATAATAGTAAATGCATAATTGATTTCCTTTTTTTGACGGGCGAATAATAAAAAGTAACGCGATAGTTACTTTTACTGGTAACTAATTACTTTTATAGTGGAGTAACTCCGTTAGTAACTCAGTTACTTTTTTGGAGAAGTAACGAGTAACTATAACTAATTACTTTTTCAAAGTAACGTGCCCAACACTGCTCACTTCCAGACCATCATGCTATTTTAACGAAAATAGACTGTTGATGGGGTATAAGATAACAATAAGCATCGTGACGCGCCCTGCTCAGAGTGTACGATAAGACCTAGAGTGTCATTTCTACAAGCTTTTCTTTGACTGCTACACAATTTCTGTACATAACGCCCTGAATTACAATTCAACATCTCTCTCTTTCTCTCTCTCTTTCTCTTTTTCTCATGCAAATACATCCTCTCTCTCTCTCTCTCTCTCTCTCTCTCTCAAATCCATCCATCATCTGCTCTGAGGAAGTGCTGACTGGCTGCTTTTGCTGTTCTCCTGCTCTCCCACGTTCTCTCAGCTCGTTTCCTGAAGGCTCTCGGAACTGTAATGCAGGTGAACGGGATTCTGGGTAAAGATCACTCTGCTGTAAAGGCTGGAGTGTGTGAACAGCAGGCTTTTCTCACAGCTTTTACAGCAGAAGAGTGAGAAGAGCTGCTAATGCAGGCTTTTATAGAAGGATAGAAGAGGTAGAGCATGGTAGAGTGGTCCAATATTGGAAAATATTACTAATAGTCTATTAGTGGTTGGGTGCCGGTGCCTGACTTCCCTGGATCAGACCTTAAAACTATTATTGGTACCACTTTAAAATAAGACTACCCTTATGAAGGGTTTATAAATGGTTTATTAATTAGATTATTAATTATTATTAATCAGGTTGTAAATGCCTTAAAGCCATTGATTATCAGTTGAACAGGCAACAGTAATCTGTTGTTTGCTTAGTCATTTATTTCAGGCATTTAATTTATAGTAAATTTTTATGTTAAGTATTTTAATATGACAGGTTTTATTCTGATTGATGTAAAAACAAAGGAATAAATGATCGTGGAATCAATATTTAACACATTTTTAGTTCACTGTTGCCATTGCTTTTTATGTGTATGTATAAATGTATTAACTACTTATTAATGGGTTTTTAAAGTTTTTTGCAACCTAATTAATAGCCATTTATAACCCCTCTATAAAGATAGTCTTATTTTAAAGTGGTACCCTATTATTTACAATGCAAAAAAAAAACAGTTTTATATTTTGATTCTTATGTTCTTAGTTCATTATTATTCATTTAATCATATCTTACCATTCTTATCATTTTACTTTACTTTTACTAATATACTTCTCTTTTTTATATTTAAAAATGTGTTTACTTTTTGTGTGTCAGTTTGTTATTATGGTCTTTTAGAATTTTCTATTTTACATATATATATATTTTATTCATATATATTAAAAACATATATATTAATTATTTTATTTATTATGGTTTTTTCTTTTTTTCTTAAATGTTTCAAGTCCCTTTTATATTGTAAATGCTGTGCAACATTTTGTATGAAATTTATTTGTGATTTTATTTTTACATTTTCTTTTTTTTTACGGTGGTAAAATATTATTAAGGAAAGTTAGGAATCAGACAGGGATCATACCTGGAATTGCTGGTGGTGTTTTCAGATATTTGCCATTAAAATGCTGAATAACTACTTCACACTTTTCCGTAGACTCCATCCTGAAAAACAACAGTACAAAAACATCATGCAACATGTATACTACTCATACCATGTCCCATAAATACAGTAATCTCTTTACAGATTACAGCTATTGAAAAAAATAAGAGAGCACTTAAAAATGATGAGTTTCTTTGATTTTACCGAATTAAAAACCTCTGGAATATAATAAAGAGGAAGATGGATGATCACAAACCATCAAACCACCAAACTGAACTGCTTGAATTTTTGCACCAGGAGTAAAGCAGCATAAAGTTATCCAAAAGCAGTGTGTAAGACTGGTGGAGGAGAACATGATGCCAAGATGCATGATTAAAAACTGTGATTAAAAACCAACCAGGGTTATTCCACCAAATATTGATTTCTGAACTCTTTTTCAGCACAGAACAGCATTCTACTTCTACACCGATAGCTCAGACTGTGTGTGTGTGTGTGTGTGTGTGTGTGTGTGTGTGTGTCAGCTGGTGTTGTCAGCTGTAACTAACTCAGTCCGGCTGTAATTGTCTCTGATAGCGCTAATAAGAGGAACCCAAACATTTAATCCAGTTTACCTACAGACACACACACACACACACAGTCCGACAGGGCAGAGCAGGGAGGGTTTCAGGTGTGCAGGGTGGTTTACCTGGCGAATCCGACTCCTCGACTGACCCCGTTAGCGTCCCGCAGGATCCGTGTGGAGATCACATGACCAAACGGCTTCAGCATCCCCTCCAGATCCTGCTCATCCATCCCCACCGGCAGATTAGAGATATACAGATTAGTGGGGTCCTGCTCCTGCTGCTGCAGAGAGAGAGAGAGAGAGAGAGAGAGAGAGAACGAGAGACAGAGAGAGATAGAGAGAGATCGAGAATTAGCATCAACTATCAGATTTTAGAGATTAGTGATGTATTTCTCTTAAACTGTGAGCAGAAAAGTTTTACAGGCTCCTCCAGAATCCAGAAAAACAACATCACCTCACACATAAGCTAGTGTTACTCATAGAATAATATTCAGTCTCCTCATTAACCCTCTGTGTGTCACGAATGAGGATGGAGGGATGGACGTAAGTGCACAATATATTTTATTTAAACAAACTAGATTATAAAAACAGAAAACAAAACACGGGTAACGCAATAACTCAAAAAAACAAGATAAGGATATAAATCTAACTAAGACAAAGACTAGAAAAACTGAGGAAACATGAAACTCTAAATATAACTCTAAACATAAAATAACCTGAGAACACAAAGATTACAACCTGAACAAACTTGGAACACTTACATACAGAGGACAAGGATACAAAGATACTAAGGATACAAAGATACTAAGGATACAAAGATACTAAGGATACAAAGATACTAAGGATACAAAGATACTAAGGATACAAAAGACTCAACACTGAACGCTCAAACAGAGGGGCTTAAATACATGAGGAGAGTGAGGAACACCTGGGCTTGGATAACGAGGGGGCAGGGTTACAAACAAGACACAGGTGAGAACACTAATGGTTAGGGCGGGACTAGGGCGGGGCTAGGGCGGAAACAGGTACAGAAACACAACACAAGCACATGGCAGGGAACACATGACAGGTAAACAGAGGGGCAGGAGCACAAGAGACCAAATGAGGGAGACAGACATGGGCTAAACTGTGACATTACCCCCCCTCAACGGCGCCACTACCAGAGGCGCCGAGAGAGAGGGAACAGAAAAACAAGACAAGGCTAGACAAGACCAGAGAAAGAACACAGGGGCAGGAACTGAGACAGGAGACTAGACAGGAGAAACATACTGGGACTGGAATGGAGACTGGGGAGGTGGAAAAAACAGAGACTGGACAGGGGACGAGAACTGAGACTGGACAGAGGGCTGTACATTGGGCAGGGATGCAGAAAGGGCAGGGGACATGAACAAAGACTGGACAGGGGACGGAGACTGGACGAAAGACTGGACAGGGGACGGAGACTGGACGAAAGACTGGACAGGGGACGGAGACTGGACGAAAGACTGGACAGGGGGCGGAGACTGGACGAAAGACTGGACAGGGGGCGGAGACTGGACAGGGGGCTGGACGTTAGACTCGGACAGAGACTGGACTGTGGAGGAGAACATAGACTGGGCTAGGGGCTTAGACTGGACAGAGGACTTGGGCTGGACAAACTGGGACTGGACAAGACAGGGCGATGGAACCGGGACAAATACACTAACTGGGACTGACACAAATACGGTGACAGGGATGGGAACAGAAAAACCACCGGGGACAGGAATGGGAACAAACACAGACACTGGGACCAGGACAGGGAGAGACATGGGAACAAACAAAACTTGGGGATGCCCAGGACTGGCTAAATTCTGTGGGGTAGTTAGAGGGGCCAGCCTGGGCACAGTTCTTGGGCAGAGGTCCGGGGGCCTTGGGGCGGGCCTAGGAGCCCGTGACCTGGGAGCAGGCCTGGGGATAGGCCTGGGGGCATACAAAGTTCTGGGAGTGGGCACAGGGTCAGAGGCGGCCGGAGCCGCGGGCACAGGGTCAGAGGCGGCCGGAGCCGCGGGCACAGGGTCAGAGGCGGCCGGAGCCGCGGGCACAGGGTCAGAGGCGGCCGGAGCCGCGGGCACAGGGTCAGAGGCGGCCGGAGCCGCGGGCACAGGGTCAGAGGCGGCCGGAGCCGCGGGCACAGGGTCAGAGGCGGCCGGAGCCGCGGGCACAGGGTCAGAGGCGGCCGGAGCCGCGGGCACAGGGTCAGAGGCGGCCGGAGCCGCGGGCACAGGGTCAGAGGCGGCCGGAGCCGCGGGCACAGGGTCAGAGGCGGCCGGAGCCGCGGGCACAGGGTCAGAGGCGGCCGGAGCCGCGGGCACAGGGTCAGAGGGTACCACAAGAGTGGCAGGCACTGCTTGCACTGGAGCAAGTTCTGTAGCAGAGGCAGCAGGTGCTGGAGCTGGAGCTGAGGCAGCAGGTGCTGGAGCTGAGGCAGCAGGTGCTGGAGCTGAGGCAGCAGGTGCTGGAGCTGGGGCAGCAGGTGCTGGAGCTGGGGCAGCAGGTGCTGGAGCTGGGGCAGCAGGTGCTGGAGCTGGGGCAGCAGGTGCTGGAGCTGGGGCAGCAGGTGCTGGAGCTGGAGCTGAGGCAGCAGGTGCTGGAGCTGGAGCTGAGGCAGCAGGTGCTGGAGCTGGAGCTGAGGCAGCAGGTGCTGGAGCTGGAGCTGAGGCTGGAGCAGCGGAAGCTGCTGGTGCTTGAGCTGGAGCTGAGGCTGGAGCAGCGGAAGCTGCTGGTGCTTGAGCTGGAGCTGAGGCTGGAGCAGTGGAAGCTGCTGGTGCTTGAGCTGGAGCTGAGGCCGGAGCAGCAGAAGCTGCTGGTGCTTGAGCTGGAGCTGAGGCCGGAGCAGTGGAAGCTGCTGGTGCTTGAGCTGGAGCTGAGGCTGGAGCAGCGGAAGCTGCTGGTGCTTGAGCTGGAGCAATGGAAGCTGCTGGTGCTTGAGCTGGAGCTGAGGCTGGAGCAGCGGAAGCTGCTGGTGCTTGAGCTGGAGCTGAGGCCGGAGCAGCGGAAGCTGCTGGTGCTTGAGCTGGAGCTGAGGCTGGAGCAGCGGAAGCTGCTGGTGCTTGAGCTGGAGCAATGGAAGCTGCTGGTGCTTGAGCTGGAGCTGAGGCTGGAGCAGCGGAAGCTGCTGGTGCTTGAGCTGGAGCTGAGGCCGGAGCAGCGGAAGCTGCTGGTGCTTGAGCTGGAGCTGAGGCTGGAGCAGCGGAAGCTGCTGGTGCTTGAGCTGGAGCAATGGAAGCTGCTGGTGCTTGAGCTGGAGCCGGCTGTAGAGCTCGGGCAGCGGGTGCTGCTGGAGCTCGCTGCAGAGCTGGGGCAGCGGCGGGTGCAGCTTGGGCAGGCTCGGAGGGTTCCAACCCGAGGAAAGGCGCTGGGAGCGGAATATCTCCTCGGATTTGCTCGGCGAGGAGCCGTAGAAATTCAAGGTCCGCCTTCCGAGTAGCATGCCACTGTGCTACGTCCATATTTTGGTTGAGTCTTATGTCACGAATGAGGATGGAGGGATGGACGTAAGTGCACAATATATTTTATTTAAACAAACTAGATTATAAAAACAGAAAACAAAACACGGGTAACGCAATAACTCAAAAAAACAAGATAAGGATATAAATCTAACTAAGACAAAGACTAGAAAAACTGAGGAAACATGAAACTCTAAATATAACTCTAAACATAAAATAACCTGAGAACACAAAGATTACAACCTGAACAAACTTGGAACACTTACATACAGAGGACAAGGATACAAAGATACAACGGATACAAAGATACTAAGGATACAAAGATACTAAGGATACAAAGATACTAAGGATACAAAGATACTAAGGATACAAAGATACTAAGGATACAAAGATACTAAGGATACAAAGATACTAAGGATACAAAGATACTAAGGATACAAAGATACTAAGGATACAAAGATACTAAGGATACAAAGATACTAAGGATACAAAAGACTCAACACTGAACGCTCAAACAGAGGGGCTTAAATACATGAGGAGAGTGAGGAACACCTGGGCTTGGATAACGAGGGGGCAGGGTTACAAACAAGACACAGGTGAGAACACTAATGGTTAGGGCGGGACTAGGGCGGGGCTAGGGCGGAAACAGGTACAGAAACACAACACAAGCACATGGCAGGGAACACATGACAGGTAAACAGAGGGGCAGGAGCACAAGAGACCAAATGAGGGAGACAGACATGGGCTAAACTGTGACACTGTGTAGCATCAGAAAGAAGAGAAGAGATGAGAAATAGAAGAGAAGTGGAAAGAAAAGATAAAAACAAGACAAAGAAAGTAAATAAGATGGGCAGAAATAGAATAGAATAGGGCAGAATAGAAAATCGATTAGACAAGATGAGAAATCAAAGAAAAGAAAATAAATTAGAGAAAAGAAAATAAATTAGAAGAGGTGAGACGATATGAGACCAGATGAAAAAGAGGAGAGGGGAAAAGAAGAAAACTGAAGAAAACAAGTGAAAAGAGAAATAGAAGAAAACTGATGAGATAAGGTGAAAACAAATAAGACATGTTGAGACGATATGAGAGGAAAAGATATGAGGAACAAGTGAAAAGAGATGAGAAAAGGAGAGATAAGAAGAGGAGAAAAAAGACGATATGAGAAGAAAGATGATACAAGAAGAATAAAAAGAGATGAGACAATATGAAAAGAGAAGAGACAAGATGAGAAGTGAAGAGAACAAGGGAGATTAGAAAAGAGAACAGATGAGAAAAGAAACAGAAGAAAAGAGATGGGATAAGACAAGAAATAAAAGAAAAAGAGATGAGACAAGAAGAGAAGACAAAGAAAATAAATGAGAAGGGGTGAGAAAGGATGAACAGAAAAGAGACAAGATGAGAAGAGAACAGATGAAAATAGATTAGAAGAGAAATATAAGAAAAGAAATGAGAGAAATTGAAAAGAGGTGAGAAGACAAGATAATATAATTAAGTGAAATAGACAAAAAGATGAGAAGAGGAGAGAAAAGAAGATATGAGAAGAAAAGAGATGATATGAGAACATGTGAGATGTAATATATGGCCCGTCTATGCTTTAACACACACACACACACACCCACACACACACACACACACACACTCTCTCACACACACACACACACACTCAGCCTGCAGCTGTATGTGGAGCACATTCTTCTACACAGGAGAGCAGATGAAGGACACAAACACTGCACTCCTCCCTCAGGGAGATCCACACTGAGGTAACCACACAGATACAGGAGATACTGAGATCCACACTGATGAGCCGTTACCATGGTACTGTACGTTACTGTTACCGCAGCAACAGCAGATAGTCCTCCACCCGACTCTCAGCATCTGTCAAACACACTACATACACACCACAGACCTGAGCTGCCACTGACTACAGGTACAGCACCAACCATACAACCCCGAGCCATGATACACCCTTCACCATGTTTCACAGATGAGCTGATGAGCTTTAGACTGTATCTCATACTGATACAGGCTAACCAGGACAAAATTCTTCTTTTAAATACTTTTATCAAACTTTGGAAATCTGGTTATTCTGTTTATTGGTGTTTTTCATGCAGTGTATCTTCTACAGATAACGAAATCTCAGACAATAGACATTTTTCTGAACATTAGTGAGGATTCTAACAGTGCATTTTTGCTTCTTAATCAATTTTTACACACTTTTGCAGATTTTATTAAATCTGTGGTTTTATTCCTATTTTTTTATTATAATATATTATTTAACTTTCAGTTATAACACATTTCTCCCTTTCTGTCAATGTACAATCTCCGCTCCAGAACTACAACCCCAGCATGCATTTGACGACACTCACTGCTTGACCTACATCAGGTGAAAACCCCTGTAGAATTGCTCAGTAGACCCTGTTCAACTGAAGAGTCAAACTGAGCATGTGCAGTAATGCAGAGTACTTGAGTACTTCTGCTAAAATCCTCTTTTTTTTTGTTGTTTGTGAAATACAGCAGGTCTCTCTGAGTTGTTTATGATGCTGCACATAATGAAATTCTTCCTCTTCCTCATTCTCTGCAGCAGCCAGTAAAAGAAAATATTTAGAAAAACGAGTCGATCAGGAAAAGCACCGTGTCTACATCAACCCGTGAATTAGTATTCATGGCCCCGCCCACATCGGCTCAGGACCACCCACAGGCAGAGCTGAAGTCGGACGGCGACGCAGTCTCGCCAGATAGAAGCTAAATAACAGAGCTAGGAACAGCATGCAGTTCATTCCTGTGTTATTTGTGCGAATAACACATCAGTGTTTATATACTTTACCCAGTAATTCAGAGCTAAGAAACAAATGATTAGAATTAGTCTATGGAGGAAAAACACCACCAGCCAAGTACAATTCAGATAGGTAGGTGTTTAGATGTTTACAACAGTTCTGTTTACACTAGTTAAAAGTAAAAATTCACCCCAGGGTTTTATTCCATAGGAGGTTTAAATAGGATCTCCGGTGGATTTGGTGTTTTACAGAGACTCTAAGACTGGGTCAGTAGCTGAACTGCACTTAGCAGGGCATTATTATACATGTTGTAAAGTAACATATAACACTGCAAAGACTGTGTCTTTATTTTGAAATGTCTGCCTTGCTTGTGTTGCAGTGCTGTTAGCCAATCAGAGGCGATATGTTTGCATGTATGAATATTCATAAGGAAGAGCTGAAATCCTATCGTTTCCTACCCTAGCGTGTGAGAGAGAGAGAAATAGATAGAGAGAGAGAGAGAGAGAGAGAGAGATAAAAGGATGGGGGGTCAGGGTCTCGACTGTCAGTTTAATATCCTTTAACACCGATCCTCACACACACACACACACACACACTGATATACACACACGCTCCACTGCTACTGTGTAAATCACACAGTAATAGAGGCCTGTGTGTATATCAGTGTGTGTGTGTGTGTGTGTGTGTGTTCATTCACACACCAGTGCTTTCCTAAGTGTCTGGTTTGAGGACTCTGCTGGCACACACACACATACACTCACACACACACACACTCATAAATATCCTTTAATAGCGAGAGAGAGAGAGTGTGTATAGAAATGGCTATGGTGCTGCCACTATATTCGGGAGATCGCTGATTCGAATCCCAGTCATGCAGCTTGCCATCAGCTGCCGGAGCCCTGAGAGAGCACAATTGTCCTTGCTCTCTGTGAGTGGGTACAGTACAGTAGATGGCGCTCTCTCTTTTCTCCTCATTACTCCTAGGGTGATGTGGATCAGCACAAGGCTGCATCTGTGAGCTGATGTATCAGAACTCAGTAATGCTACAGCATCAGCAGCAGTTAAAAAAGAGGCGGAGTCGGACTTCACATGTATCGGAGGAGGCGTGTGCTAGTCTTCAACCTCCTGGTGTTGGAGCATCACTAGTGATGGTGGGGGATACACACAAAATAATAGAGAAAAAAGGCAAATTTTGTATAATTCCGCACAAAACCAGACAAAATAAATGGCACCTTTTTTTTTTTTAAATGTGTGGGTAAATGCTCATTTAAGCTCACTTGTGGCAAGTAAAATGTGTGGGCAATATAAAAATCACACCTGAAACCTGATAAAAAAGGAGAAAAGTTGATTCAATCTTTGCATTAACACTGTTCAACCTGAATTATGTTCCAGTGAAAAATAAAAAAATGCTGTTTAAATTTTTTTAGACTTTATTAGTCTAAAGAGAAATCTGTATAAAAACTAGATTGCAGTTCCTGCAGAAATTGCGAGTGGGATTGCAGTGCTTATCTTCGTGGCTGGTTGCTATGATGTTGCTAAGGGTTTTTTAAGGTGTTGCTAAGTGGTTGCTAAGGTGTTGCTTAGCGGTTGCTAGGTGTTAGGTTGCTAAGGTGTCCGTGGTGTCCTTTGACTGGTGTGTGAGATGGAACTTTGGGACCTCCCATTCATTTTTATGAGGGAACTTTGTACGTCAATTTTACAAAAAACGTACATCATATCATTTCAGACAAAATATTTTGTCGGACAGAGCACAGTAAGATCTATAAGCCATCCGAAGTAGGTATTTGTGTCTCCAAAATTCTGACGTACACAGACATGCAAAGTTCCCCCCATTCATTTTCAAAAAGCACGTATTTATGTTTTTTTCACGAAAAAAAAAAAAAAAGAATATATATATATATATATATATATATCCGTTTGGAAAGCTGTACACAAGCACACCATTCCCGATAAGGACGCATATTTTAGCATTGAAACAAAGTCAATATCTCAA
Organism: Astyanax mexicanus; assembly: GCF_023375975.1. Classification (NCBI taxonomy): domain Eukaryota; kingdom Metazoa; phylum Chordata; class Actinopteri; order Characiformes; family Acestrorhamphidae; genus Astyanax; species Astyanax mexicanus. Next base: position 5,970,600 of record NW_026040041.1, read on the forward strand.
AAACTGTGGCGGAATAATAATAATAATAATAATAATAATAATAATAATAATAATAATAATAATAATAAGAAGAAGAAGAAGAAGAAGAAGAAGAAGACTTAAAAAGAACAGGACTGTGAGCACACTAATTAAACCCAATTAACTAAAATGTGTAATTGCTTTTTTAACGTCCATTGCATTGGATGCTTGAGTTTAACATTTGGTTTTAGACCTAATACTGACGTTTTACTTTACAAATCATCCAAAAATACTAACATAACATGATAAAAGTGTTCTAAATCACATAAAATTAGTAAAAATGAGCTCTTCTTTTGCCTTTTTGGCTATGGTGCTGCTATGTTCTAATGTCTGAGTTGCTGGGTTTTATTTTTCTGATGCAGTGGGCGGGGCTTAGCTACTGTTAATTTTTTATTGGCTGGTTAATATTCTATTCTGATAGACAATATTTTATTAGAGTCATGTGCAACAAAAGATAAAAAAGACAAGCCATCCTGTCCATTGTAATGGATGCAGGGTCTCAAAGGGTTAAAGAGAGGAGAAGAAGTTTACAACCAATCACACTGTAGCTAACCTCCCAGGACGTGGATGGAAGAGAAAAAGTCCATCGCAGGAAACTCCAGATAGTGGATAAGCAGCTCCAATCAAGTTCCAAAGAAATTCAGTCTGTCCTGCAGGCTCAGGGTGCATCAGTTTTAGCGAGAACTATCTGTCGAAGTTTGAATGAGATGAAACGCTATGGCAGGAAACCCAGGAGAAACCCTCTGCTGAAGCACAGACATAAAAAAGCTATACTGCAGTTTGCTAAAAATATAAGTGAGTAATTCAAAATCCTTCTGGGGAAAAAAAAAAACATCTTGTGGACAAATAAGACCGAGAGACCAGTTTTTGAGCACGCTAACCAATGTTTAATTAATCTCATTCACAAGATAACACCACATGACTTATAACTTACAACTTAAAATGCTCAAATTCAATCACAACAGCTCTAAATGAGTTAAAGCCTTCTCCACCAATCTCTCATTTTCCCCACATTAAAGATTAATCAGATGCTCACAGCAGTAATCCATTATTTATCTGGTGAGGAACGCCCAGCTTCCCTTTCTACAAACACAACACACACACACACACACACACACTTATACATCACAGTTTTAAGGCACCATTATTCATCACACATATACATCATCCATTATATTACATTATAGTTATAGTACACTATATTGACTATACTGGCAAGGATAGCCATTAAGAACAAAAGCTTAGGCCACGCCCACAGAGTCCTATAATGCACTACCCCCCCCTCCTTAAACACATTTTTCTAAAAGCTATAATGACTATAATAATGTTAAATATTAAAATGTTAATGATGATAATATAATTTGGGATTTTCACTAGACTGTTCTCTAGAGTTTCAGTTGCATATATGCTGATTATAAATGAATGTATTTTATTTAGTAGAATGTAAATATATTAAAGAAGTTTAGTTGGACTGGAGTTTATCTGGAGTTCTCTTGAGTCTCTGCATGGATACAGTATAAACCAATAGGGAGTGGGAATGGTATATGTTTGTACTTCTCTACATCCAATCACAATCAGATTCACTCTATCTGGATGGAGAGATTTATCTGGATTGGGGTTTTATTAAACGATGAAGCCGTAATGAAAACCAGCTGAAATGAAACAGGAGTAACGAGGCTGTTTTTATTAAAATGTAAGGAGGAGAAAGTTCAGATAATTGTGTGAAAATGTAAAAATGCACCCTTTACTGTTTTTAGCATCTATACTCATATATATTCTCCACACATCTGTGCAAATTAAACTGGAAAATTATCCGGCAGCATTCAAGCTAAATTAAGCCAGACCTTCCCTCATAACTGTGCTGAATTCATCTGGAGTTTTGCCAGTGTGTGTGTGTGTGTGTGTGTATGTGTGTGTTGAAACTTGAATATTGTGTTTATTACTGCTGGGAAATTTACAGTAGATCACGCTTCTGCTGAGACTGCAGCTTTCAGCTTATTAAAATAATGAATCTGTAGAAGAACAATGGAGAAACCTTATAAAACACACACACTCACACACACACACACACCGTCTGGAGAAGTTCCTAAACAGAACTGCTCTGGTAAATTCCTGAACACACTCTCACTAAACTCCCAAACCCGAGTCTGCATGCTGCTGAATACAGTCTGATATTTAAAACTGAAGAATAAAAGAGAAAATCTGATTCTAGAGCTTCAGTCTGAGCTGATCTCTTACTGAAGCTTCTGAACTCTGATGAGCCAATTCATTAAACTCACACTGATTAATGACTTACTAATTACACACAGAGAGAGAGAGAGAGAGAGAGAGACCCAGCATACTAATATACACACACACACACACACACATGTATTACACTTATACACACTCTAATACACGCTAACACACACATTTATACTAAGGCACACTAATACACACACTGACTTCACTTCACTTGATTTATACTCTAATACACACATTTATACACTTACACACACTAATCCAAACATATATACACTAATACACACATATATACACTAATACACACTCTAATACACACACACTTATACATATTAATACACTAATAAACACATATATACACTAATACACACTCTAATACACACATATATACACTAATACACACTCTAATACACACATGTATACTCTAATACACACTGTAATACACACATTTATACACTTACACACACTAATCCAAACATATATACACTAATACACACATATATACACTAATACACACTCTAATACACACACACTTATACATATTAATACACTAATAAACACATATATACACTAATACACACTCTAATACACACATATATACACTAATACACACTCTAATACACACATGTATACTCTAATACACACTGTAATACACACATTTATACACTTACACACACTAATCCAAACATATATACACTAATACACACTCTAATACACACACACTTATACATATTAATACACTAATAAACACATATATACACTAATACACACTCTAATACACACATGTTTACTCTAATACACACTGTAATACACACATTTATACACTAATTCACACATTTATACACTTAAACTAATACACACACATTTTTTACACTTATATACACTCTAATATATACACACACACACACACACACATTTCATACACATACTAAAACACACTTATATACTTACACACACTAATACACACATGTATACACTAATACACGTTTAAACACTAACACACTGAAAAACACCCATAAACACAAACATTTATACACTTACACACTCTATTACACATATATACACTAATACACACATTTATTATACCAATACACAATCTAACACACACACACACACATATATTTATACACTAATACACTCTATTACACATATATACACTAATACACACGTTTATTATACCAATACACAATCTAACACACACACACACATATATTTATACACTAATACACTCTATTACACATATATACACTAATACACACGTTTATTATACCAATACACAATCTAACACACACACACACACACACACACTAATACAAACACTTACACCCACTTATACACACATACAAATTAATACACACATTTATACACTGATACACACTAAAACATACACATTTATGCACTAATACACACTAATAAACACATTTATACACACTCTAGTACACATGTACACACAGGGATCACTGATGTGGTTTGAGCTGAGGGGGAATCCGATGCTGGAAGGTGTGTGATGATTAAATCAGGTTTAGTTTACAGGTTTTACGGCGCTGAGGGATCAGATCAGTGATAGTTCTGAGATGTTCTGGATCTGATTAGCGTTTGATTGCTCGCGGACTCAGACAGGTACGGAGGAGGAGGAGGAGGGTTCTCCAGGCTAAACGCTAACAGTCGTAAGCGCTAAGAGCTAGCGCTGGCGGCGTGTGTAATTCAGCGTTAGCCGATTAGCGGAGGAGATCATGAATAGTAGATGTTGTGACTCTCCCTCTTCGCTCTCCTCCAAACCTAATTACCTCCTCCTCCTCAGAGCCGGCCCCGCCCACAGAACCTCCGCTCCCACAATGATCCAATCACACGCTCCGGATATGCTAATCTATAACCACATTATCGCCACTGAACTGAGTGAATAATTACCAGAGCTTAGTGTTTTGGCAGCTGATGGGAGGCCTGGGGTCGTTTTCTCCATTTGTGTGAATTTCTCATTTTTTATTACATTCTCTGTGTTTCTCTGTAAAACAAAGAGATTCATCTTGAGGGGCTAATGCTGTTAGCAGCATAATGCTAAAATACAGAATGATACACAACCTAAAATTAAAATAAATGAGCAGATTTATGTAGAAATATGAGCGTAAATGTTGCCGCCGTTGAGGCATTTCCTTCAATTCTATAGAAATGAAGCATTGGTCAGTATTGGTCTTTAATTCTCTACAGCATGTATTTCATGTTTAGTGAAAATAACAACCATCACTCCATTCTCCCAAAAAAATGATCTGGCTGCTTAATGTTCCCCTGAAGCAACAAATAAAAAAAAAGACTTTTTTAGTAAGTAAGCAAAAAAATAAATAATAATGATCTTTAGGTGAGTCGTCAAAAAGTGCACCATGCAGCTTGATTTAGGGTGTTTCAGTGTGTCTTTGCTATCGTAACGATGGGAAAAGTACACATTGTCTGGCTCAAAAAGCACAGAGGGCATGTACTAATTCTAATTCTTATTCTCTTAATTAATCATGGGTGTGTTTGATTTTGTGCGTAACAAGAAATAAACCAATCAGAGCGTCTCTTGCTCATAATTCTCTTTAAGAGTGAGGTGAGCTCTGACTTTGGCAGATTGCTATTGTAACGGCGCAGCTACCTGGACGTGTCCAACAAACTCTTCTCAGCAGAGGAAACTGTTGGTTGTTGGCGTCTGTCTAGGTTGTATTCAGTCAGTGGAGCTCCTGTGTTTTCTGTTACCAAGATAAACAAGTAAAACTCCAGAAATGTACCTGAACACACCTCATTTCTAGAACACCACGCCCATCAGTGTAGATATATTCAGAAACTCTCCTGCTATTTAAAAGAGGAGTGAAAATAGGACCTGTTATATCACAATTCTGACAGAGAGTCATACCCAATAACTCTTCGTGGTTTGCTGGAGAAGGTATCTACTGCGCTACACCAACCATTATATGGTGTAGGCTAATCCATCCAGCCAAAGTTCTCAATAGAAATTAAAAGAACTAGGGTTTATCAATAAATAAGCGAAACCATCCATGCAGAAAAAAAACCCAAACTAGTGCATCTCAGAAAAATATGAATATAATTGAATAGTAACTTTATTTTAGCATAGATATTAAACACAGAGTGATCTATTTTAAGCGTTTTATTTCTTTTATTGTTGATGATTATGAAGCTTACAGCCAATAAAAACCCAAAAATCAGTGTCTCAGAGAATTAGAATATTATATAATAAGACCAATTGGTACTTTAGGCAGTGTGGGCAGTGTGCCAAGTCCTGCTGGAAAATGAAACCCTCATCTCAATAAAAGTTGTCAGTAGCAGAGGTTCAGCATGAAGTGCTGTAAGATTTTGTGGGAAAACAAAACTGCACTGACTTTAGACTTGATAATAAAACACAGTGGATCAACACCAGCTGATGACAGACATGACTCTCCAAACCATCACTGATTGGTGGAAACTTCACACTAGACCTCGAGCAGTTTGGACTGTGTGTCTCTCCGCTCTTCCTCCAGACTCTGATACCTTAATTTCCTTTAAATGAAATGTAAAATTTACTGATGATCAGTGATGGTTTAGAGAGACATGTCTGTCATCTGCTGGTGTTGATCCACTGTGTTTTATTATCAAGTCTAAAGTTAAAATCTTACAGCACTTCATGCTGAACCTCTGCTACTGAAAACTTTTATGGAGATGTAGATTTCATTTTCCAGCAGGACTTGGCACACTGCCCACACTGCACTTCAAAAGTACCAATTGCTCTTATAAATTATTCACATTTTCTGAGTTTTTATTGGCTGTAATTCATAATCATCAACAATAAAAGAAATAAACACTTAAAATAGATCACTCTGTGTTTAATACATCTATATAATATATGAGTTTTACATTTTCAACTGAATTACTGAAATAATAAAGTAACTTTTCAATGATATTCTAATTTTTTGCACTATTAGATGCATTAGTATTAAGGCAAGTCCAGCAGAAAGTGGTTTATAAATTAGTAATTAGGAAACGACAGAAACTTATCTAAACTTGTTTAGCTCTACTTCCTGTGTGGAAACTTCCTGTAGCTTTCCTCTCCAATTAAAGTGAATCATCTGATTCTAATTACACTAATTACAGCAGCGGGGGGGGGGGGGGGGGAGCTGAGACGCTGAGGAATCACCGTGAGTGATCACATGAGGCCCAGCGCCTGCCAAAAACAACAACAACAACACCAACAACAACAACACCGCCACAAACATCACAATATCTCCACATCTTCAGACGTCTAGACTGAAAATATCTATCAAACTAAGTTCTCTCTCTAGTTTATAACTGACCACCACAGATCACTTACTGATGGATATACTGTACATTTCATTTACTGAAATAAATTATTGATTCTCTATCCATATACAGGATCAATCAAAAGTCTGGACACATATTTTCATTCATTCATTTTCTCTTTATTTCCTTTTTAAATGTATTTATTTCCTACATTGTACAGTATATTAATATTAAAGACATGACAATGATTAAGGGACACATATCAAATTAATAAACAGTGAAAAACTGTTTGTCATTATCAACCCTGAGCTCTCCCACACTCAGCTCTATCTGTAATCTCCGGACTACGATACCCAGGATGCACCACTCACTGACTCCAGGAAGCAAATCACCTGAATACTAAACACCTGTTCAGTGGCCTACACTGAAAAAAATGATGAGTAACATTTACTAAGTAAAGTAAGTAAGTAAGTATGAAAAAGTTAATTTCTGCACCATCTTCCCCCCCTTTCTGAAGATACACAATAAAATACGCCCTAAAGTTAACTATAGTTAACCAGCATCAGCAGCAGCAGTTAGGTTACTGAACTTTAGAGCTCCTGATGACGAATCAGGTGAATGAAGGGCTTCCCAATTCTTAGAGGGAAGATTTCACCCCTTCCCCCTGTGTGTGTGTGTGTGTGTGTAGGTGTGTGTGTATAGTGTGTGTGAGAGAAAGTGTGTGTGTGTATGTGTGTAAATATATGAGGAAATATAATTAGTGCTGCTAGCATTTGCTCCCCTGCCTCCAACAACAACCTCATTAAACTCTACACACTCATAGTGTGTGTGTGTGTGTATGTGTGTGTGTGTGTGTGTGTGCATTCATCAGTATGGCAGAGTTAATACACTCCTCTCCATACTTAATTTCTCTTTTTTCCCTTTATTGAGAAAATCCCCCCCTGGTCATTTTCTTTATGGTGGTTTAGTATTCTCAAGGTCGGATCTGATGAGGACCTCAACCAAGAGCACACACACACACACACACACACACACTACACACACACACACTACACACACACACACACACACACACTCCTGAGATGAACTGCAGATTTGACGCCCATACATACTGCACACAGCGTTCAATTTCTTCAGAAACATATAATGATTTGATTTGATAATTTAAATAGCAGCAGAGCTTCTGAATATATCTACACTGATGGGCGTGGTGTTCTGGAAATGAGGTGTGTTCAGGTACATTTCTGGAGTTTTGCTTGTTTATCTTGTTAACAGAAAACACAGGAGCTCCACTGACTGATTAAAACCCTGACAACAGTAAACAGTCAGACGTTCATCGCTATCTTGGCAACAATAAACAGAATAGTAAATAAAATAACATTGCTGTTCCCGTAAATGAGCTGCTGGAGCTCCTTCACAGCGTCAACCAGCAGCTCAGTTTCCTCTGCTGAGAAGAGTTTGTTGGACACGTCCAGGTAGCTGCACCGTTACAATAGCAATCCACCAAAGACAGAGCTCACCTGATCTACTCTTAAAGAGAATGGGTAGGGCTGGGGATCGAAATTCGATACCTGAAAGGTACAGACCAAAATGTATTTCACACTGTCTCTCCCTCTCTTTAATTGTCTTTCCCTCTGTCTCTTACTCTCCTGCACTGTCTTTTTCTCTCATATGCTGCCTCTCTCTCTTTACCTGTCTTTCACTCTCTTTTGCTTTCTTACACTGTCTCTCTTGCTCTCTTACACTCTCTCTCTCTCTCTTACACTGTCTCTCCCTCTCTTACACTGTCTCTTCCTCTCTTACACTGTCTCTCTCTCTCTTACACTGTCTCTTCCTCTCTTACACTGTCTCTCCCTCTCTTACACTGTCTCTCCCTCTCTTACACTGTCTCTTCCTCTCTTACACTGTCTCTCCCTCTCTTACACTGTCTCTCTCTCTCTCTCTCTTACACTGTCTCTCCCTCTCTGACACTGTCTCTCTCTCTCTCTTACACTGTCTCTCCCTCTCTTACACTGTCTCTCTCTCTCTCTCTCTTACACTGTCTCTCCCTCTCTGACACTGTCTCTCTCTCTCTCTCTTACACTGTCTCTCCCTCTCTTACACTGTCTCTCTCTCTCTCTCTCTCTCTCTCTGTGCGCATGCGCGGGCGTCTGAGGGGCGAGTGAGTGGAGCGTGTGTGAGAGCGGCTGGTTTTTCTGGCTTGTTTATTTGGTTATTTTGAGTTTGTTTTGGTTTTTTTCTTTACTTTTTTGGTTAGTTTAGTTTTGGGTGCGTGGGTGGGGGGTTAGGGGGTGCAGGGGGGAAGCGGGGGGGTTAAACGCCGGTGTTTGGCCGGGTGTGGTGGGTAGTATGGTGGTAGTGGGGTTAGAGCAGCTCTCCCGTCGGCATGGCGTTAAGGTGCCTGTCGGCGCGGAGTGCTCGGTGGAAGACTGTGCGTTGGCAGTGGGGGCGGCGGTGGGGTATTCCGCCGTCCGCTCTGCCTCCCGTATGAACAGTGCTATTGTTCTGTTTCTGGATGAAGTAGAAAAAGTAAATTCGCTGGTGGAGAATGGGATTGTGCTTAAAGATCAGTACACTGCTGTTTTCCCACTCGTAAATCCAGCTAAAAAAGTCATGTTGAGCAACGTCCCCCCATTTGTTTCTGATGAAATGCTGAAGCGCGAGCTTTCTCGCCATGGACAGGTTGTGTCCGCTTTTTTTAAAGTGCCCTTAGGCTGTAAGTCCCGTCTTCTTCAGCACGTCACGTCTTTTAGGCGCAGGGTTTTTATGATTCTTAAAAGTAATGAGGAGCTAAACTTAACATTAAAGTTCAGGATTGATGAGTTTGATTATGTTATTTTCGTTACTACAGAAAACATGAAGTGCTTTGGTTGTGGGTTGGAGGGGCACCTGGTGAGGCACTGCCCGAATAAGGCAGCGGAGCCTCAGCCTGAGCCCAGCCGAGCCGACATAGCTCCGGCCGGCGGGGATCAGGTGGAGGCCGCGGTAGAGGGGGAGGTGGAGAGGGCAGACGGGCTCGCAGGGAAGGAAGGTGAAGGTGAAGGAGGTAGGGAGCGCAGTGGCAGTATGGAGGTTAGTGAGGATCAGGGGGCTGTTGGGGGTAAAGAGGAGGGTACTGTGGTGGTAGGTGAAGGGGTACAGTGTGAGGAAGAAAAGGGCAAGGAGTCCGGTCCAAAACGACCTGCGGTTAGGACCCGGTCCGGCCGCAGCGCTAAAAAGCCCAAAACTCAGAAGAGGCTGGTCTCCTCATCCCAAACCCGAGCTGACCGGAGTGAATCGGAGGAGGAACCTCCGTCTGCTCCGGAGAGTTTTTCCACCGTGACCGAGGAGCGCGCGCCCGGGTTAGAGGAGGTGGGGTACAGCGCGGAGCAGGTGCGCAGTTTTTTAGATGAAACTAAAGGTAAGTGGTACGTTAAAGTTGAAGATTATTTTCCTGACTTAGAGATGTTTGTTCAGTGTACTAAAGGGTTGTTGCGGACTGAGGAGGAGGGTGGTATTGGGGGGCCTGAAATACACCGTTTAAAAAAACTAGTCCAAAAAGTTAAAGCTCAGCTAGGACACCCTGATGTACCTGATAAAGTTTAGCTCGCCTTTTTTATCTGCTTTTATGCTACAGTGTTTTTTAGGGTTTTTACTCCTTGATATGTGTGATTTTAAATTATCCACTCTTAACCTGAATGGGGCGCGTGACGTGCGGAAGAGGGCGGCTCTTTACGAGCTTTTAAAGGTTAAACGGGTGGACGTTGCTCTGGTACAGGAGACGCACAGCGACAGGGGGAATGAGGCAGACTGGCAGAGGGAGTGGGGGGGCAGGGTGGTGATGTCACACTCAGGACCCACTTCTGCTGGGGTAGCGGTGATTTTTGCAAGGAGCTTTTTACCCCAGTCTTATGAGTTTGAGGAGGTGGTTGAGGGTCGGCTTTTAAAAGTAACCGCTAAATATGAAAATGTTTATCTGGTTTTTATTTGTGTTTATGCCCCTGTAGCTCCGAGGGAGAGGTGTACGTTTTTAAAAAAGCTCTCTGAAACTATAGCTGAGTGTGACGTTGATCACTACCTGGTATTGGGGGGAGATTTTAATTCTACTGCCAGTTTTTTAGATAGAAATCATATGGAGCCAGATTCTGCTTCCAGGCGTGTTTTAAATGATTTGATTGAGCAGTGTGATCTAGCTGATGTGTGGCGCTCTAAGCATGCTACTGCTAGGCAGTACACATGGTCACACACACGTGATGGTTTTATTTCTTTAGCTAGATTGGACAGATTGTATTGTTTTAATCATCATTTACAGATTTTTAAATCTTGTGTTATTAGTCCTGTGGGTTTTACTGATCATTGTATGGTGACAGGGGGTGTTTTTATTAACTCTGTGAAGTCCAGGAGTGCTTATTGGCATTTTAATAATTCTCTTACTGATGATTCTAATTTTAAGGTCTGTTTTAAATTTTTTTGGGACACTTGGAGGCTAAATAAAAGTACTTTTGAGTCACTGCAACAATGGTGGGATGTGGGTAAGATCCATATCCAGCAGTTTTGTAAGCAGTACACTCTGGGTGTCACAAAAAGCATAGTTCAGTCTTTTACTGAACTTGAAAATGATGTAATGTTTTTTCAAAGCTTGGTTGATTCAGAGAGGGACCATTGTCATGTCCAGACCCTTCAAGATAAGAAAAAAACATTATCAGATCTGCTGGGTGTTCGAGCACAGGGGGCATTGATCAGATCTCGTTTCCAGAACATCTCAGAGATGGATGCTCCATCAAAATTTTTCTTCAGTCTGGAGAAAAAGAATGGACAGAGCAGGTTTATTCACTCCCTCCGCTCGGCCGATGGCCTTGAGCTTGTTAACCCTGTGGAGGTTAGAAGGCGGGCCATGGGTTTCTTTTCGGAGCTTTACACCAGTGAGTATAGAGAGGACCAGTCAGTGTCACAGCAGTTCTATGAGGGACTGCCACAGGTATCACCTGCACAGAATGAGGAGTTGGAGCGGGTGATTACCATGCAGGAGCTGCAGGTGGCGTTGCAGGGCATGGCCACAGGGAAGGCCCCTGGCATTGATGGCCTGCCCATTGAGTTTTATAAGTTCTACTGGGATGTGATTGGGGAGGACCTGCTCGCAGTTCTTAATGACAGTCTGGTCAGAGGACGGCTTCCTTTGAGCTGCAGGAGAGCGGTTCTCACCCTGCTCCCTAAGAAAGGTGACCTCAGTGAGGTGAAGAACTGGAGACCCGTGAGTCTGCTGTGCGCTGACTATAAGGTTCTCTCCAAGGTGTTGGCTAACCGCTTGAGGGAGGTGATGGGGCAGGTCACACATGCGGATCAGGCCTACTGTGTTCCTGGCAGATCTATTTTTGATAACATCTGTTTAATTAGAGATATCTTGGAGGTGTCTGGATCTGAACACCCTTTTGGGCTCCTCTCAATTGACCAAGAAAAGGCCTTTGATAGGGTCGAACATCAGTATTTGTGGAACACTTTTGAGGCGTTTGGGTTTTCACCCATTTTTGTTGCAATGGTGAAGGTGCTCAATAGTGACATTCAGAGTGTTCTGAAATTCAACGGTGGTTTATGCGCCCCTTTTATAGCACAGAGGGGAATCAGGCAGGGTTGTTCGCTGTCAGGGATGCTGTACAGCTTGGCCATCGAACCTCTGCTCCACCGTCTCAGGAGGAGTCTCAGTGGAGTCTGCATTGCTGAGGGGATCCCGCGTTTTTTTCTCAGCGCTTATGCAGATGATGTTGCTGTGGGGATTTCTGATGTAAGCGATGTGAATGTTTTATCAAGTATTTTACAGGACTTTGCTTTTATTTCATCTGCAAGAGTGAATTGGGGAAAGAGCATGGCTTTGATGGTGGGAGATTGGAGGGGAGGACAGCCAGCCTTACCAGGGGGACTGGAGTGGTCTAAAGGGGGTTTTAAATACCTCGGGGTGTTTTTAGGTGATCGAAATGCGGTGAAGAAGAACTGGGAGGGTGTTTTACAGGTTGTGAAAAACAGATTGGACAGGTGGCGATGGCTTTTACCAAGTATGTCTTTTAGGGGGAGAACGTTAATTGTTAATAATTTGATTGCGTCGTCTCTCTGGCATCGTCTGGCTGTCCTTGAACCTCCACAGGGCTTTTTAATGGGCATTCAGGGCCTTATTGTTTTCTACATTTTATTTGGGATAAACTCCACTGGGTTAAACGAAGTGTTTTATATGTTTCTAGAGATGAGGGGGGGCAGGGTGTTATACACCTTGACAGCAGAAAAGCCACTTTTAGACTCCAGTTTTTACAGAAGCTTTTATATGGTCCTGCACATGTTCTGTGGAGACAGATGGCGCTGTTTCTTTTGCGTAGAGCTGGGGGCCTGGGATTGGAAGAGACTGTGTTTTTATTAAAGACTGATGAGCTGTCGTTTTATGGACTCCCCTCTTTTTATCTCAGCGTTTTTAAAGCATGGAGACTGTACAGGGTGGAGCAGCAGGAATCCACGGGCTCACTTTTCTGGCTTCTGCAGGAGCCGGTGCTACATGGGGCTAGACTGGCACTCACGGACGTAGGGACCCGAAGCATGTCTGAGAGGATCAGGAGGATGGGCCTGGTCACACTCCAACATCTGCTGGAGGCTGCAGGAGCGGAGCTGGATAACGCCGAGGCGCTGGCTCAGAGACTTGGTATGAGATCCTGCAGGGTGGCTATGCAGATGCTCCGCAGGGTCCAGCAGGCTCTAACTGAGGAGGACCAGAGCCTGCTCAGAGAATGGACACATGGTCAGACTGGACTGGAGAGTAAGGGTCCCTTTCCGTGTTTGTGGGTCAGCCCCATGGTGACTGTCTCAGACTCAGTGAGCCCGTTGCTGGATACGGATGGACTCTGTGATATGAGTTTTGACAGCGCGAATGCCAAGCTTCTATACCGGGGGTGTGTTAAGACTCTGAACCAGAAAGAACTGACAGGACAGTTGGACACCCCTTGGCGTGCACATTTTGGTATCCCTGATGGTGTAAAGCCTGCCTGGAGGGCGCTTTATAAGCCACCGTTGCCCAAAGCTGCTGGGGATATACAGTGGAGGGTCTTGCACGGTATTATCGCTGTTAACGCGTTTGTTTCTATCTTAAACCCTGCAGTGTCCTCCGAGTGTCCTTTTTGTTTTTTTAGGGAAACTGTTTTTCATTGTTTTACCCAGTGTTTTAGGCTCAATGGTTTGTTTGAGGTTTTAACTTCACTGTTTTTTGCTTTTAGTGAAAGTTTTAACCTTCATGTATTTATTTTTGGTTTTCCGTACAGCCAGAAACGGAGAAAAAAGTGCCAGCTGATTAATTTTATTTTGGGTCAAGCTAAGCAAGCCATTTATTTTAGTAGGAAGAAAAAACTGGACTCAGGTTTTAATTGTGATGTCTGTCGGGTTTTTAAAGGTTTAGTGCAATCAAGAATCAGAGTTGATTTTATGTTTTTTAAGAACATGCAAAACTTTGATGGTTTTAATGAAGTGTGGGATTATGAAGGTGCTCTCTGTGTGGTGGAAGATGGCATTTTACACTTCTCTGATGATATACAATAATTTTTATACTTAATTGCTAATGTTTTTATTTGCCTGATGTATTAATAAAGTGTGGTTAAAATTCAAATTCTCTCTTACACTGTCTCTCCCTCTCTGACACTGTCTCTCTCTCTCTCTCTTACACTGTCTCTCCCTCTCTTACACTGTCTCTCCCTCTCTGACACTGTCTCTCTCTCTCTCTCTCTCTTACACTGTCTCTCCCTCTCTTACACTGTCTCTCCCTCTCTTACACTGTCTCTCTCTCTCTCTCTTACACTGTCTCTCTCTCTCTCTCTCTCTCTTACACTGTCTCTCCCTCTCTTACACTGTCTCTCCCTCTCTTACACTGTCTCTCTCTCTCTCTTACACTGTCTCTCTCTCTCTCTCTTACACTGTCTCTTCCTCTCTTACACTGTCTCTCCCTCTCTTACACTGTCTCTCCCTCTCTGACACTGTCTCTCTCTCTCTCCCTCTCTTACACTGTCTCTCCCTCTCTGACACTGTCTCTCTCTCTCTCTCTCTTACACTGTCTCTCCCTCTCTGACACTGTCTCTCTCTCTCTCTCTTACACTGTCTCTCCCTCTCTTACACTGTCTCTCCCTCTCTGACACTGTCTCTCTCTCTCTCTCTCTCTCTTACACTGTCTCTCCATCTCTTACACTGTCTCTCCCTCTCTTACACTGTCTCTCTCTCTCTCTTACACTGTCTCTCCCTCTCTTACACTGTCTCTCTCTCTCTCTCTCTCTTACACTGTCTCTCCCTCTCTGACACTGTCTCTCTCTCTCTCTCTTACACTGTCTCTCCCTCTCTTACACTGTCTCTCTCTCTCTCTTACACTGTCTCTCCCTCTCTGACACTGTCTCTCTCTCTCTCTCTTACACTGTCTCTCCCTCTCTTACACTGTCTCTCTCTCTCTCTCTTACACTGTCTCTCCCTCTCTGACACTGTCTCTCTCTCTCTCTCTTACACTGTCTCTCCCTCTCTTACACTGTCTCTCCCTCTCTGACACTGTCTCTCTCTCTCTCTCTCTTACACTGTCTCTCCATCTCTTACACTGTCTCTCCCTCTCTTACACTGTCTCTCTCTCTCTTACACTGTCTCTCTCTCTCTTACACTGTCTCTCTCTCTGTCTCTCACACTTTTGCGCTGTCTCTTCCTCGTTGGTGCTGTCTTTTACTTCGTTTCTCGCTCTCTCTCACGCTGTCTCTCACTCTCTTGTGCTGTCTTTCTCATGGTGACAGTATGAGAAGTATCCAAAAATGTATCATTTGGGTATTGCTATCAAATTCAAAGTATCGTAAAGGTATCAGGTATCGAAAGTGTTAAAAAGATACTTAGCCCAAGGAATGACAAGTGACACACTGATTGGTTTATTTCACGTTACGCCCAAAATTAATAATTAAAGTTTCTGAATGCAATCAAATCCTCACAGTAATCCACTAAAATCTGGTAGAAGGTCTTTTCTGTGTTTAATACTGTAGATTTCTGTAGAAACAGTGAACGAGGAGGAGTCCAATACTTTTGTTCTTACATTTGTGTTTGTGTGCTGCATGTCTGTCTGTCAGTTTGTTTGTCTGTCTGTCTGTTTGTCTGTCTGCAGTACTGGGGGATGAGTGCTGGGTGAAGGAGTGCGGATGGAGAAATGAAGTGAGGGATTCTGGGACAGGACGGCAGATGTTTGGCTAATACAGGTTCACTTCAAATCCAACAGGGGGTCGGTGTGGAGCCCTGTGGAGAAGACCCTCAATTATCTTCACACACATACACACACACACACACACACACACACACACACATCCACTACCTGACCTCATTTACTCTATCTTTCTGTCTTTTCCCAGCTCAGTTCAGCAGCAGGACCATCGCAGGAGTTCAGAGCTAATTCAATAATGAAGACAAAATTAAGATGAAATGGACCATCCAGACTGTTATCAGTTCAGCTACAAGCTCAGATAAGCCATCCGCCAAAGATAGTGATGTCAGTAACTCGTTATTTAGAGTAACGCATTACTCTAATCTGACCATTTTCTTCAGTGACGAGTAATCTAACATGTTACTATTTCTAATCCAGTCATCAGATTAAAGTTAATTGTCCAGTTTTTCACTGTGTTGTTTTTTTTATAAATGTCCTTAGTAAAAGATATTGTAGGGTCTGGCTGAATGTGTTGAAAGTATGGAGAAGAAAGATGTTTACAGTCGTCGCTTTATTGCTGGAACTGTCGGCCGCAACCACACCAACAAAACAACAGGCTAGCGAGCTAACAAGCTAACAGGCTAAAGCTAGCAAAAGATGATCAACAGCTTGAAATGCTTGAGTGTCTCTTGCTCATCAATCTCTTTAAGAGTAGATCAGGTGAGCTCTGACTTTGGTGGATTGCTATTTTAACGGTGCAGCTACCTGGACGTGTTCAACAAACTCTTCTCAGCAGAGGAAACTGAGCTGCTGGTTGACGCTGTGAAGGAGCTCCAGCAGCTCATTTACGGGAACAGCAATGTTATTTTATTTACTCTTCTGTTTATTGTTGATGTAAAAGTTGGGTTTGTGCTGCTGTGTTGCCAAGATAGCGATGAACGTCTTACTGTTGACTGTTGTCAGGGTTTTAATCAGTCAGTGGAGCTCCTGTGTTTTCTGTTACCATACATAGAGATAGAGTCTTTCTTATCTCTTTCTCTCTCTCTCTCTCTCTCTCTCTCTCTCTCTCTCTCACACACACACCCTCTCACACTCGCACACACACACACACACACACACACACACACACACACACACATACACACACACACACAAATAAACATTAGTGGTAAGTGGAGGCCACACACTGGGTAATTGAGCTTATTCTGAACAGGTGTTTAGTGGCTAATAGGCCATCAGCTCATTATGTGTGTGTTTAAAGGGGGAGCAAGTAACTGGCTCTGAACGGATACACTCATTTATTACACACTCCCACAGGCTCTGTGTGTGTGTGTGTGTATTGTGTTGACTCTAGCTCTGTGTAAACTGTAGAACCGGGAGATCCAGCACCCTGCAGAGTTTGGCTCCAGCACTAATCTAACACACCTGGCTCAGGTAATGAAGACGTTCAGCAGCTTCAAGGAACAGGAGGGCTGCAACAGAACGATCAGTTTTACATTAAAACGCAGGTAAAAGTGTAATTTATGGTGTAATAGTTGTTTGAGTTGGGATTAAAAAAAGGTTATTGTGTTTTAAAAGTGTTAAAATGAGGCTACAAAGGTTATGGGGAACCTGAAAGTGGTGTTTCTTGGTGGTTACATGGGCTTTTACAATGAGAATACAGTGCGTGTTAAGCTAGTCGCAGATGCCTGGCACATATTTGGCATGCTAGATATCTGAGCCAGTCGCCGACTGGGAGTCAGGAAGAAAGAAAGAACCAAAATGAACATCCCCTGCATTACCAGAGCCGTTTATACAGAATCTGACTACTTTCTGTTCTCCTGTTATATCAGTAAATTACTGTTAAACTCTGCGAGTTAGTCCTTAATGAACGCAGGGTAAATTCAGCTAAAAGCTAAAAACTTTACATTAAAAATAATAATAAACTACTTGTTCTGAATGTTTAACTAAAAAAGCAAATAAGTTTTAAAGACTTTCAGTATGTTACTGACTGTATATTAGACATTTATAAACTCTGATTTTACTCAGTTGCTTCATATGAACCCACTCATTTTAGACTCACTTTAAGTGCGTATTCTCCGCTATAGAGATTCTCTGGTTTGGCATCACTAGTTTTCGTGTGTTTAGTTCTGGTGTGTTCTCGTGATAAATGTGTTTTTAGAGAGCTGTAAGGTGAGTCAGTGTCGCCGATCTGTTATGTAGTGTGAAACTCTCAACAAATAATGGATGTAACTGGAAAGTTACAAGGGATGTTATGTGGGAACTACAAAGTGTTACAGGGAACAACAAGCGGGGGCTGAAGAGGGTGATGCAAGGGGGTTATAAGGGTTCCCGAGGTGTTACAGGGGTGCTAACATGGGTGTTAAATGGGTTAAAAGGTACATTTCAGGTATTAAAGTAAAAAAACTGAGTATAACTGAAGGGCAGTACTAACAAGACGACAGAACAGAAAGTGTGTGTACGCTGCAGTTGTGATCAATTACCCGAGACAAGGACTCATCATGTTTAATCACCAGTATTACTGCCAGCTCACACACCTTAATTTACTTTCAATTACACACACACACACACACACACACACACACACTCATTTAAAGTCTGTTCAGAGAGAAAGAGAGAGAAAATGCAAGAGAGCTGTACAGAGGAATTAACTGTAATGCTCTATAATGCTCTAAAATGTTCATATGATCCACACGCTCATTCTAACAGACTGTAATACACTACAGGAATCATAGGGGGCGCTCTATAATGCTCTATAATGTTCCAATGATCCACAACACGCTCATTTTCACAGACTGTAATACACTACAGGAAGCGTAGGGGGCGCTCTATAATGCTCTATAATGTTCATATAATCCACACGCTCTTTTTGACAGACTGTAATACACTACAGGAAGCGTAGGGAGTGCTCTATAATGCTCTAAAATGTTCATATGATCCACACGCTCATTCTAACAGACTGTAATACACTACAGGAATCATAGGGGGCGCTCTATAATGCTCTATAATGTTCCAATGATCCACAACACGCTCATTTTCACAGACTGTAATACACTACAGGAAGCGTAGGGGGCGCTCTATAATGCTCTATAATGTTCATATAATCCACACGCTCTTTTTGACAGACTGTAATACACTACAGGAAGCGTGGGGAGTGCTCTATAATGCTCTATAATGTTCATATGATCCGCAACACGCTCATTCTGACAGACTGTAATACACTACAGGAAGAGTAAGGGGCACTCTATAATGCTCTAAAATGTTCATATGATCCACAACACGCTCATTCTAACAGACTGTAATACACTACAGGAAGCGTAGGGGGCGCTCTATAATGCTCTATAATGTTCATATAATCCACACGCTCTTTTTGACAGACTGTAATACACTACAGGAAGCGTAGGGGGCGCTCTATAATGCTCTATAATGTTCATATAATCCACACGCTCTTTTTGACAGACTGTAATACACTACAGGAAGCGTAGGGGGCACTCTATAATGCTCTAAAATGTTCATATGATCCACAACACGCTCATTCTAACAGACTGTAATACACTACAGGAATCATAGGGGGCGCTCTATAATACTCTATAATGTTCCAATGATCCACAACACGCTCATTTTCACAGACTGTAATACACTACAGGAAGCATAGGGAGTGATCTATAATGCTCTATAATGTTCATATGATTCACAACAAGCTCATTCTGACAGACTGTAATACACTACAGAAAGCGTAGGGGGCGCTCTATAATGCTCTATAATGTTCATATGATCCGCAACACGCTTATTCTAATAGACTGTAATACACTACAGGAAGTGTAGAGGACGCTCTATAATACTCTATAATGTTCATATGATCCACACGCTCATTCTAATAGACTGTAATACACTATAGTAAGTGTAGGGGGTCCTCTATAATGCTGTATAATGTTCATATGATCCACACTCTCATTCTGACAGACTGTAATACATTACAGGAAGTGTAGGGGGCGCTCTATAATGCTGTATAATGTTCATATGATCCACACTCTCATTCTGACAGACTGTAATACACTATAGGAAGCGTAGGGGGTCCTCTATAATGCTCTATAATGTTTATATGATCCACAACACGCTCATTCTAAAAGACTGTAATACACTACAGGAAGTGTAGAGGACGCTCTATAATACTCTATAATGTTCATATGATCCACACGCTCATTCTAATAGACTGTAATACACTACAGCAAGTGTAGGGGGTCCTCTATAATGCTGTATAATGTTCATATAATCCACACTCTCATTCTGACAGACTGTAATACACTACAGGAAGCGTAGGGGGTGCTCTATAATGCTGTATAATGTTCATATGATCCACACTCTCATTCTGACAGACTGTAATACACTACAGCAAGTGTAGGGGGTGCTCTATAATGCTGTATAATGTTCATATGATCCACACTCTCATTCTGACAGACTGTAGTACACTACAGGAAGCGTAAGGGGCGCTCTTTAATGCTCTATAATGTTCATATGATCCACAACACGCTCATTCTGACAGACTGTAATACACTACAGGAAGCATAGGGTGTGCTCTATAATGCTCTATATTGTTTATATGATTCACAACACGCTCATTCTGACAGACTGTAATACACTACAGAAAGTGTAGGGGGTGCTCTATAATGCTCTATAATCTTCATATGATCCACACTCTCATTCTGACAGACTGTAATACACTACAGGAAGTGTAGGGGGCGCTCTATAATACTCTATAATGTTCATATGATCCACAACATGCTCATTTTCACAGAGTGTAATACACTACAGGGAGCATAGGCAGTACTCTATAATGCTCTATAATGTTTATATGATCCACATGCTCATTCTAAAAGACTGTAATACACTACAGGAAGTGTAGAGGACGCTCTATAATGCTCTATAATGTTTATATGATCCACACGCTCATTCTGACAGACAGGAAGTGTAGAGGACGCTCTATAATGCTCTATAATGTTCATATGATCCACAACACGCTCATTCTGACAGACTGTAATAAACTACAGTAGAGGAGAGTGTGAGTGTTGTCATGTTTCAGTAGTTCAGTTGTCTACACACTGATACACTGAGCTGAATTAGAATTAAATCTTAATCACACCACCGGGAAAACACACTGTGTGTGTGTGTGTGTGTGTGTGTGTGTGTGTGTGTGTGTGTGTGTGAGATGAGCAATAAGCGGTTATGTAAGACAAGACAACAACATTAATCGTGTTAAACCAACCTCTGAATTACATCTTTGAACAGAAAATTAGATGCAAAATAGGGACAAAAGTATTGGGACAGCTGCTCATTCATTGTTTCTTTTCAAATTGAGGATATTAATAAGAGTCTATCCTGCTTTTGTTGGAGTAACTGCCTCTACTGTCTAATAAAAATATAAAAATATTGCCATATAGAGCATTTATTTGCAGAAAATAAAAAATGGCTAAAATAACAAAAAAAGATGCAGAGCCTTTCAGACCTCAAATAAACAAAGCAAAGAAAACAAGTTCATATTCATAAAGTTTTAAGAGTTCAGAAATCAGTATTTGGTGGAATAACCCTGTTTTTTAATAACAGTTTTCATGCATCTTGGCATCATGTTCTCCTCCACCAGTCTTACACACTGCTTTTGGATAACTTTATGCTGCTTTACTCCTGGTGTAAAAATTCAAGCAGTTCATTTTGGTGGTTTGATGGTTTGTGATCATCCATCTTCCTCTTGATTATATTCCAGAGCTTTTTAATCTGGTTAAATTAAAGAAACTCATCATTTTTAAGTGCTCTCTTATTTTTTTCCATCACAGACTCACCTGGCTGCTCTCCAGAAACGTTTTATCACGAGAACTAGCGATGCCATGCCAGAGAATCTCTATAGAGGAGAATACCCACTTAAAGTGAGTCTGAAAAAAAGGGGTTTGTATGAAGCAACTGAGCAAAATCAGAGTTTATAAATTCAGAGGTGACCATTATCAACCTGTAGCCTGCTGCTATCCCCAACTAGCACTGCTGGAGCAGCATTAGCATTAGCCGCTTAATGCACTGAACGTTGGCTCTTCCGCCATTGACAGGTGAGTATTATCGGCCTGTAAACTGCTGCTAACCCTGGCTAGCACTGCTGGAGCAATATTAGCTTTAGCTGCTAACCGTGCTAAGTGCTAGCTCTTTCACCGTTGATTGGTGAGTATATCAGACTGTAGTCTGCGTGTTTACTGTGTTAAAATAAGCTACGTGGGACGAACCGCTAGCTAATATCACCCTGGTTCACACTCAGAGTTCCTCAGTGTAGCGCTGACGGGTGGCATTAGCCGCTAACCGTGGCTAGCCTTAGTGAAATTTGTAAATCTTTAAATAAACAGAAGCAATTTATTCACCCAAATAAACAGTTTTACAGCGTGATTAGCTTTAAAAATAAATACTTTTTTAAAGACTTACAGTTTTGTTTGTTTAGCTTAACTTAGCTGAATTAGAAAGAAAACATGGCGACACCCCTGTTCCTTTCTAGTGTCACATAAAGAGCCTTATAATCCAGTGCTCATAATAGTGTGAAAATTAAAAATCCTTATATCGAATATAATATTAGTTATAATCACTTATAACATTTTATAACACAGCTTTGTGTGCTACAAAGAAAACTGATAGACATTCATGATGAGACTACTATTGTTAGTGATCATTAACGATAGACATATACTATTTTAACATACATATTATAAGCACAGCTTATAATGTATTATGATCACAATTCATAATGCATAATACATTAATATACATGGCTATAATGGGTTTTGCATTGTTATGAATATTTACAGTCATGTTTATAATGCCTTATGAATGCATTATAATATGATATGAATGTGCTAATAGACTCTAATAGAGAAGACATTTATAGAAAGTGTTAACAAATTGTTTCTCTGGATAGTAGAATCAGTTAGAGAGAAAAAAGAAAGAAAAAGAGAGACAAAGAGAGAAAAAGAGAGACAAAGAGAGAAAAAGAGAGATAAAGAGAGAAAAAGAGAGAAAAAGAAAGATAAAGAGAGAAATAAAGAGAGATAAAGAGAGAAAAAGAGAGACAAAGAGAGAAAAAGAGAGACAAAGAGAGAAAAAGAGAGATAAAGAGAGAAAAAGAGAGAAAAAGAGAGACAAAGAGAGAAAAAGAGAGATAAAGAGAAATAAAGAGAGAAATAAAGAGAGATAAAGAGAGAAAAAGAGAGACAAAGGGAGACAAAGAGAGAAAAAGAAAGAGAGAAAAAGAGAGATAAAGAGAGAAATAAAGAGAGAAAAAGAGAGATAAAGAGAAACAGAGAGATAAAGAGAGATAAAGAGAGAAAAAGAGAGAAAAAAGAGAGACAAAGAGAGACAAAGAGAGATAAAGAGAGAAAAAGAGAGATAAAGAGAGAAAAAGAGAGACAAAGAGAGAAAAAGAGAGATAAAGAGAGAAATAAAGAGAGATAAAGAGAGAAAAAGAGAGATAAAGAGAGAAAAAGAGAGACAAAGAGAGACAAAGAGAGAAAAAGAGAGATAAAGAGAGAAATAAAGAGAGATAAAGAGAGAAAAAGAGAGACAAAGAGAGAAAAAGAGAGATAAAGAGAGAAATAAAGAGAGATAAAGAGAGAAAAAGAGAGACAAAGAGAGAAAAAGAGAGATAAAGAGAGAAATTGTTTCTCTGGATAGTAGAATCAGTTACTCCAACAAAAGCAGAATAAACTCTTGTTAAATTCCTTGGTTTCAGAAGAAACACTGATTAAGTGTATTTTTATGAATGATGTATCTTGTTTTAAAGTGATAAGGAATGCCCGGAATGATCGGAATGCTCAGAATGTTGTTTACTCATCAATATCTGATGTCTGAATATAAAATAAAATAAATCCTATTTTCTGAGTCAGTTTCTGGGGATGGCGGTGTTAAATCAGCCTGATCTTCCTCAGCTGCTACAATCCGCCTGTTATGAATATAATCAACCCCTCTGTGACCTCAGCAAACGGATATGGATTGTCAACAGATTTACATGAGATTAGCATCTCATTTGCATTTCATATTAGCAAGCTGACACAAGGTCGTTCCTCTGACCCTGTTTTCCAGAAAACACACAGTAAAGAAAATAACATCACCCGGCTTCATCTCACTATCTCAACTTTATATCTGAACTAGAAAATATACACCCAGAAATAAAAATACAATTCTACATTTCAGCAAGAAATAGAATCTGATGAAATCTCAGATCCAAAAAAAACACAAAAACATGATGTTGTCTTAAAAAAAGGGTGGAAAATATACAGCGGTCATATTGTAAAATCAATTGAGAACAATAATTTGATGACATTGAAATCCAGTAAAAATCAGTTCTAGATTCCAATGGGATAAATAACATTATAAGATTCTAGAATTGAGGAAAATATGAACATTTTAGCAAGAGGACAGAAACCAAGGTTACATATAATTTAGTAGAAAATAAAACACTAAAATTTAGTTTAGAAATATTACATGATGGGATTCAACAATTTAGTTCAGAAAAATTAGATGATAAGATTCTACAGAATAGTTAGAAAATATACCGCGATTGGCATCTAGAATTTATTTGAAAAATATACCAAGATTTCTAGAAGTTAGTTTAGAAATATTACAGGTTAAGATTCTGGAGCTTAGTTTTGGAAATATACTAAGAATGGATTTTAGAATTTATTTAAAAATATATACCAAGATTGGATTCCAGAATTTAGTTCTGAAATATAACATGGTGGGTTTCTAGAATTTATTTTAGAAATATTACATGAAGGGATTCTAGAATTGAGTTTGGAGATGTTACACGATGGGATTTTAGAATTTAATTTGGAAACATACCAAGATTGGATTCTAGATTTTGGTTTAGAAGTATAACATGAATGAATTCTAGAATTTAGTTTAGAATTATTACATGATATTTCACAATGAATTCTAGAAACACATTCTAACTTCTTTTACACAGAATTTTAGAAACATGTATTCTAGAATCCAGTGGACATGATGATTCTATTACCACTGTATCTTCTTTTTTTTTTTTAGATCTGATCAGATGTTTCTCAAAAGCTTTTCAGTATTATTTATAATATATTTTTAGTATAACCATCACTGATTGGTGGAAACTTCACACTAGACCTCGAGCAGTTTGGACTGTGTGTCTCTCCACTCTTCCTCCAGACTCTGCTCCCTTGATTTACAAATAAAATGTAAAATTTACTGATGATCAGTGATGGTTTGGAGAGTCTGTACATCATGCTTCCCTTTTTTGATAACTTTTATGTAGATGTAGATTTCATTTTCCAGCAGGACTTGGCACACTGCCCACACTGACAAAAGTACCAATTGTTCTTATTATTTAATATTCTAATTTTCTGAGACACTGATTTTTGGGTTTTCATTGGTTGTAAGTCATAATCATCAACAATAAAATAAATAAACACTTAAAATAGACCACTCTGCGTGTTTAATACATCTGTATAATATGGTTGACTATAGTTGACCCCTAAATTAAAAAGCTACTGTCGCACAGGCCTCTTCACTGTCTGTTTTAAAACTAGTCTTAAAACCTTTCATTTTAATTATTTGGCTTTTCACCCAAAATGAGATTTGATCTTTTTATTTGTTTTATTTTTATCTTGTCTTTTTGTTTTAGTGTTTGTAGTATTTTGAACTGAATTACTGAAATAAAGTAACTTTTCAATGATATTCTAATTTTTTGAGATGTACTAGCAGACCCGGCTGCAGAAACATTTTAAAGGGGGGGCATTGTATTTTTTCAGGGGGGCACATTTTTTTCAAAAAGCCTTTTATTTGCTTCAAATTGAACAGCGGCTCTATGGCGACTCCAGTGCCGAGAAACAACAATCTGTCAATAAAATCCCAAAATCTAAACAAACAAACAAACAAAAAACAATAGTGCAGTGCTTTGTTCATTCAATTAATTAAAAGTCAAATATATGCAAAAACACATGCAGTGAAAAACATAAGCACTGATGTCAGAACACTGACTGAAGTAAACATTCATGCTAGGAGGGTTAACTACAACAGCTAGGGAGTACAAGGAGCAGAACAGAGAACTGTTCTGCCTGCAAGAAACCTAAGTTTGTGCATGTGAGGGAGGAGGTGTGGTGAGCAGAAAGAGGTTTACTCCACTTTTAGTAGAGTGGCAGACGGCGTTTGTGTTTACTCCAGTGTTGACTTCAACGCTTACGTTTCCAACTGAAATGAATGGTGCTGCTTCCTGTCCATTCTCATGTACTCCAGTGTCACTTGTTGTCCTCTTATTTGTTTGGAAATAAGTCCGAATATCCATGCCACACGAACAACGGTGAGCGTAGCTGTTTCTCAAGTATGAACTTTAGTCAGTGACCCGCCCCCCTCCAACTGTAATTGGCTAGAACGTTGCCTTCCTTCACTGATTGGTTGAATTGTATGACTGACAAACTGAGATAGGAAAAATAGAAAGATGGTCACTCAGAGGTGAAAACAAAACAAAACAAAAAAAAAACATATACGGCTTCCAGTCCAGTCAGGGGGGGCATAGCTGACTCTGTGGGGGGGCACTGCCCGCCAATGCCCGCCCATGCCGCCGGGTCTGTGTTCTAGTATTATTAATTGTTAATACTGATATTGCAGAACTTTTTGCATTGTCATTGTACCTGAATGCTGCCTCTGTAGAGTATTTAATGGAGATAAATGGAGATGACTGGAGTTGGGCTTATGGGAGTGATGTGGGTGAGAAAGAGAGAAAAAGAGAGAAAAGGAGAGATAAAGAGAGAAAAAGAGAGATAAAGAGAGAAAAAGAGAGATAAAGAGAGAAAAAAGAGAGAAAAAGAGAGATAAAGAGAGAAAAGGAGAGAAAAAAGAGAGAAAAAGAGAGATAAAGAGAGAAAAAGAGAGACAAAGAGAGAAAAAGAGAGATTAAGAGAAAAAGAGAGATAAAGAGATAAAAAGAGAGAAAAAGAGAGATAAAGAGAGATAAAGAGAGAAAAAGAGAGATAAAGAGAGAAAAAGAGAGATAAAGAGATAAAAAGAGAGAAAAAGAGAGATAAAGAGAGAAAAAGAGAGATAAAGAGAAAAAGAGAGATAAAGAGAGAAAAAAGAGAGAAAAAGAGAGATAAAGAGAGAAAAAGAGATAAAAAGAGAGATAAAGAGAGAAAAAGAGAGACAAAGAGATAAAAAGAGAGAAAAAGAGAGATAAAGAGAAACAGAGAGACAAAGAGAGAAAAAGATAGATAAAGAGAGAAAAAGAGAGATAAAGAGAGAAAAAGAGAGATAAAGAGAGATAAAGAGAGATAAAGAGAGACAAAGAGAGAAAAAGATAGATAAAGAGAGAAAAAGAGAGATAAAGAGAGATAAAGAGAGAAAAAAGAGAGAAAAAGAGAGATAAAGAGAAACAGAGAGACAAAGAGAGAAAAAGATAGATAAAGAGAGAAAAAGAGAGATAAAGAGAGATAAAGAGAGAAAAAAGAGAGAAAAAGAGAGATAAAGAGAAACAGAGAGACAAAGAGAGAAAAAGAGAGATAAAGAGAGAAAAAGAGAGATAAAGAGAGAAAGAGAGAGATAAAGAGAAATAAAGAGAGATAAAAAGAGAGATAGAAGTTTTAACTTTGTTTAGAATGTGTTTGCAGTGTTGCAGAGACTCTGTTAGTATTTTTCTTTCTGAGTTTGGTGCAGAATAATTTGCCCCTCGCTGTGCTGCTGCTGCTGCTGCTGCTGCTGCTGATTGAAGTGTAATTAGAAGAGTCAGACAGGGGGAAACCATCAGTCAGATGGCGCTATCTCTCTCTCTCTCTCTCTCTTTCTCTCTCTTTCTCTCTTTCTCTCTGTCCTTCAGAGTGTTGTGTGGTGATTTGAGGTGTCTGGAATCTCTGAAAGTTGTGAATGTGGGATAAAAAGAGGGCATTTCCTCACTTTTCCCTGAATGCATGATCTACTATAAGTCTCTGAGTCTGATTCTGAGTTTGTTTGAGTTTGGAGCTCTTTAATGCTGGTTTGTTTTCACACATCCAAACTCCATCCAAACTGTGGGTCAACTGCGAAATTCCGCTTTTGGTGATATTTTTGGTAACGCTTTATATTACAGCCCGTGTTTTAGAGGGTAAGTTTTTTTTACTTACAGTTTAATTTCTCTGGATCAATCAGTTCATTCAAAATACTTACCTACAGGCCCTACAGATACTTAAACTGTAGGTATAAATAAACTACAACCAGGAACAAGAGTGTAACAACTTTCAGAAACTTAACTCTATAAATCAGTAAATACTAAATACTTATCGGGTCCTACTTTTACTTAAATATAGGTACAAATAAAGAACACAATAACCTGCAATTTCTCTAAACTTGCGGTGCAATTTTCATATGAAATAATAATTTAGAATCATTTTGCCCTTTGTTCATGGCAGTTATGAACACTTCATTCCACTCACACTCCAGGAAATCATCTTAATAATTATTATAATTTTATGAGTTGAGAATTGTATGAGAATTGTATGAAGTTTATGAAAAAGAAGAACAGTCAGGGTGGAGCAGAAAAATGTCAAGATTAAAATGTATATATCTATAATAAAAAAATCAGGAAAGCTGATATTTTAAAGAAAATGTATTAATTAATACACAGAACCCACAAGGTTTTATAATAATGGTTAATAAACCCACACCTCACCTGATTTTTACTGTTCTTACTCTATAATTACACAGTATTTACTCAGTAATTACTCAGAAACAACAGGAAGTGAGCTGTATTATGTAGTTTACAGTGTTTTAACGCTCTTACTCTATAAGTACACAGTATTTACCCTCTAAAACACGGGCTGCATTATAAAGCGTTACCCAATTTTTTTGTGCATCAGTTTGCAAAATAGCAGGAAAAAACTTCCCCATTTCCTACCATTTTTCAGTCAAGCGAGACAAGAAACAGAACTTTTTTATTAAAATGAAAGATTCCATAAAAGATTTAACTTCCAAGAGACTTCCAAAAGGCTTCATCACGTTCATTACCTCAACGTGTCTTTAGATGATATATACATATACATGTATTTTGCTGCTTTCAGATGCAGATAATTAATTTTTCTATCTATGCTCCACACCACCACCAAAAAACCTTAAATACACCTTTAAATAAGCAGTGTCGATCCAAACATCTGTCAATACAGTCAACTTTTTAGATATTTAAACAGCTTCACCTACTGTGCATCATGGTCAGGCAGTACTGACACTCAGATGCTAAAAACGTTATGTTTTCATTATAAAAAGGGGAAATACAAAGAGCAGTCAGAGCATGCAGGGTCAATACCAGTAAACCATAAAATAAATACCAGATCCATAGAGAGAAAACATACCATAAAACAGGCACCAACACAAGCAATCAGTAATGCACGGCAGATGAAAATCATAAATTCATAAAAAAAAATCAGTCAACAATCAAGGGCAAGGAAAATAACGCACTGTAAAGCAGAATAAATCAAACTGAAATACTCAGAAACTTGTAAATATATTGAAGGTGTACAGTATATACACACGAGTGGGCACAGGTGAAACCAATAATCTGGTGATTTGCTTTCTGGAGGTGCTATGTGCAGTGTCAAGTGATCATGTGATTGTGTGATGTCAGAGTGAGGTGCATTCTGGGTATCGTAGTCCAGAGGCTTGAGTTCTCAGGTATAATATCATCTCATAGAATTTTCTACCAAACTAAGCAGTGAAAACTGTACGCATTCTCTCTCCTTCATGACCTACTGTACTCTCTCTCTCTCTCTCTCAGACTCCGGCTGCTGATGGAGAAGCAGCATGACCTACTGTACTCTCTCTCTCTCTCTCTCTCTCTCAGACTCCGGCTGCTGATGGAGAAGCAGCATGACCTACTTTATTTGTTCTTTAAACTGCCTCAGACCCTCATATACTCATATATGTCATGTCCACACATTACACCGGTCCACAGAATTAATATCAACATCAGAACCAAACTTAAACTTCTCCAACAGGAAGATCAGCACAGATTGGAATCAGTGGGGCTCCATCACACTTCCATTGTGATGCAAAAAAACACATTTATTCTTCCCAAAACAGAATATCATTTCCAGCCAGAGCAGAACTGACCTTTGAGCTCACCAGATTATTTCATATTCTTTTAAATGTAGGTGGAAATTGTACATTTTGTACAAAGAAAACACCCAACAGAGTACAGTCGTGGTAATTTATATCATACTAACATGATAATTAAAGCATTGAATTCATGTTTTACATCCTTGTCAGACAAAGTATTCCTCAGAGAAGAGTTTAAGGGCAATTTGAGCAGATGGAAGAGTTCTAGAGGGGATGCATCTTAGGTTTAGGTGTTTAATAATCTCTTGAAGACAGAGCTCTTCAGAGATCATGTACTCTCCTAACACCTCTAACTAACTAACTAACTACTTCTCTAAACTCATTTCCTAATTACCCTCCTCCCCTCTATCCCACTATTACCATTTAACCTTATTTAGGGCCTGACCTTGAACTTCTGTGTTCTGTATTACTAAATGTACCTCATTATTGCAAGTCGCCTTGGACCAGGGGTGTCCAAACTACGTCCCGCGGGCCATTTGCGGCCCTTTTCCTTTTCCTTTTTTGGAGCGGCCCGCGAGGTATTTTAGAAATAGGATGAAAGTTGGCCTGCTGTTAAGCAGGTTTTTATAATGTGAGATTCAAAGTTTGAACGCTAGGTGTCAGAAACGGGCCAAAGAGTCTAAAAGCGGAGAGAGTGTGCATTTCTAAAAAAAACGCTAAAGAGTCTAAAAGCAGAGAGAGTGTGCATTTCTAGCGCAGAAAAACGGACCAAAGAGTCTAAAAGAGGAGAGAGTGCGCATTTCAAGCGCAAAAAACGGGCCAAAGAGTGTAAAAGTGAAGAGGGTGCGCATTTCAAGTGCAAAAAACGGGCCAAAGAGTGTAAAAGTGAAGAGGGTGCGCATTTCAAGCGCAAAAAACGGGCCAAAGAGTGTAAAAGTGAAGAGGGTGCGCATTTCTAGCTCAGAAAAACGGCCAAAGAGTCTAAAAGCGGACAGAGTGTGCATTTCTAACGCAGAAAACAGGCCAAAGAGTCTAAAAGCAGAGAGGGTGCGCATTTATAGCACAGAAAACGGGCCAAAGAGTCTAAAAGCGGCGAGAGTGTTCAGTTTTAGCACAGAAAAAGGGCAAATGAGTGTAAAAGTTGCCGAGTTTAATATTAAGAGACATCATGAAATGAAACATCAATTTGAAAAATCTTAGTTTACACAACACTGTCAAATATAAAGACAGTAAATCAAGTAAAATGGTGTGTAAATGAAATAATCAGGAAAATGTATTATTTAAAGTGGTATATTTCATTATTTGTTTTATTACAGAGTCTGTGGCCCGTGACTTCAAATATATTTCTCCTTCTGGCCCCCAACAAAAAAAAGTTTGAACACCCCTGTCTTGGAAAAAAGCATCTACCAAATGTGATATAATGTAATGTAATGTAACGTAACGTAGCACAACACAACGCAACGTAATGTAACATAGCGCAACGTAATGCAATGTAATGTAATGTAATGGGTTAACCCAAGCACACCGTTTACATGAGTTGTTAGCAGGCAAGTGCCAGTGACATGAAGAATCCGAAAAACCTACATGAACCACAGAGAGGGAGAACCGATGCTCCTATGCCTCAAAATGTCATTATTTTAAGATATTTTATCATTATTTTGAGATGTCCTCCTGTTAAATGTACAATTACCAGTTATTCTTGTTAATGTATGGGTAAAGCCTTTTCTCGTTAGAAGCCCAAAGAATGAAGAACATGTTTATATAGTGAGGAACATGTTTGTGGGCGGAGTTAGCAGCTCCTCCGGACTCTTTATGAGCCGTGGGAACAGGTGTGGGACTCGGGCTGTAGGTGAGGGGGTCCTACCTTGGCCATCTGTGCCTGAACTCCAGTAGCTTTGAGGGATGATACGGCTTTCTGAGCAGCAGCAGGACTGTCGAAATCTACAAACCCATAACCTACAGACATACAGAGAGAGAGAGAGACAGAGAGACAGAGAGAGAGAGAGAGAGAGAGAGAGAGAGAGAGAGAGAGAGAGAGAGAGAGAGAGAGAGAGATTAAAAAATGCATCTAAAAATATCATTGAATATCATTAAAAGCTATTTTAGTAACAGAGTGATCTATTTTAAGTGTTCATTTCTTTTATTGTTGGTGATTATGAAGCTTACAGCCAATGAAAACCCAAAAATCAGTGTCTCAAAAATTTGAATATTATATTATACACCAATTGGTACTTTTGGCAGTGTGGGCAGTGTGCCAAATCCTGCTGGAAAATGAAATCCTGCATCTGTATAAAAGTTGTCAGTAGCAGAGGGAAGCTGTAAGATATGAAGTGCTGTAAGATTTTGACTTTAGACTTGATAATAAAACACAGTGGATCAACACCAGCAGATGACAGACATGCCTCTCCAAACCATCACTGATTGGTAGAAACTTGGTGTGCCTCTCCACTCTTCCTCCAGACTCTGCTCCCTTGATTTACTTTAAATGAAATGTAAAATTTACTGATGATCAGTGTATGTTAAAATTAGTAGCACCCTCACTAACGTTGAGTTTACACTGTATGGCAACTTTTTGGAACCTTCTTTACTTCTACAACATTATACATCACATAAAATAAATGTAAAAAAAGCTATAATGGATGATCCTATGAAAAAGCAGAAAATATTATTGGAAAATGAGGTAATTCTTAACAGGTGATGTCCTAACAAAAATATATATAATAATGCTGCTGGGAACTTGATCTTTGGTCTATCACCCATTCCTAAGACATGTGAGCGCCTGATTTAAACACACAAACACATAACATACATCAGGTAAATTACACCCATAAAATATCTTAATCTATATTACTAACTTCAAACGCATGCCTATTGAAAAAAACATAGATGGGAGGAGAAAATCAACCATAACATTAATGACATTAATGATCATCAAGCTCCCCAAAGTCCCATGCAAATCAGACTGTGTTAGAGTTCTAGGATTAAGAGTCGGGTGAGCTCTGACTTTGGCACGTTCTTATCGTAACAGCGCAGCGATTTGTGCTTCACACCTGCTCCTCCACACTGTGAAGATACACCAGCATGAAGAGTGAGAGTAGAGTAAGTGTAGAGTAATCCGAGTTTTAAAGCGTAAATTACAGTGAAGCCTAAAGGAGGAGGAACGTGACTGACGAGAGGCCAAGGTCGTACCAAGGTCATCTGACCTTCTCCACACTGAACTCCACCTGGAGGATCTGCAGGGTCTGGTGAAGGACTGAGTTCCTGCTATCAGGGGTTCTTCCTGTGGTCAGTGTTAAAGATCAGTCATTCTGTCTTTATCCATTTCCTGTTTTTTATTCTCTCTCTCTCTCTCTCTCTCTCTCTCTCTCTCTCTCTCTCTCTCTCTCTCTCTCTCTTTCTCTCTCTCTCTCTCTCTCTCTCTCTCTATCTGACAGGTGTAGCTGTGAGGGGAATCCACTCTGTGATTTATGAGTTATGACTTATTTATGAGCCATTCATCTCTTTATCCATCCATCCCCCTTTCTCTCTCTTCCCTCTCTCTCCTCTCTACCTCCGTCATCTTCTCATTCTCTCTCTCTCTTCATCCCTATGTACTCTTTCTCTCTTCTCTCGCTTCCTCTCTACCTTCATCATCTTCTCATTCTTTCTCTCTCTCTTCATCCCTATTCATCCCTACATTCTGTTTCTCTCTTCATTCTCACTCTCCGTCTCTCTACCTCCATCATTTTCTCATTCTCTCTCTCTTCATCCCTACATGCTCTTTCTCTCGTCATCCTCTCTTTCTCTCTTTTTATTCCTGCATCCAGTTAATCTTCCTCTCCCTACTGTGTGTCTGTCCACAATCCCTCTCTCTCTCTTCTTGTCTCTCTCCATCTTTATATCTTCTTTTTTCTGTTTTTTCTATACCTACACCCACTTTCTTTCTATTTCTCTCTCTTTTTTTCCCTACATACTCTTTCTCTCTTTCTTTCTCTCTCTCTTTATCATCTTTCTGCATCCACTCTCTCTCTATCTTCATCTCGCTACTGTATGTCTGTCCCTCATCCCTCTCTCTATCTCTTATTGTCTCTCTCCATCTATTCGCCTTCTTTTTTCTTTGTTTTAATCCCTACACCCGCTTTCTTTCTTTGTCTTTATTTTTTTTATATAAATTTATGCTGTTACTCTCTTATCTTCTCTTTCTCTCTCTCTTTTTCTCTCTACCTCCTGCATTTCCTCATTTACTCTCTTTACATACTCTTTAATTTTTTTCTCATTTTCAGGATTAAACTCTCTCTCTCTCTTTTCATCCTTGCCTCTACTCTCTCTATCTTCTTTTCTCCTTCTACCATCCCTACACCTAAATTCTTATTTTTTCTCTCTTTCTTCATCCCTTCATCTCTCTCTCTCTCTCTCTCTCTCTCTCTCTCAGTTCACAGTTCTGTATCTGTGTGGTTAAAGGGTCACATCAGCGTTAATTAAAATTTCATGCTGGATTAAAAAGTTCCCACACACACACACTCACACACACACACACACACACGCACACACACACACGCACACACACACACACACACACACACACACACACACACACACACACACACACACACACACACACACACACACACACACACACGCACAGTGCTGCAGGATTAAGTGTTGGAGGTGTGCAGTGTTGAGTGTATTTGCTGTAATTAGTGATTAGAGAAGCTCAGAGTGTTGATGTGGATCAGCAGCTCATTAAACCCCACAGTCTTTAACTCAGAACAGTAGAGACAGGTCATGTGACCACACAAACCACGCCCACATTTACCATAAGAGCCAAATACCTCCATCAGAAATGAGAAAACGAGACTATCCAATTAAATCAAGCCTGTATTGCACCCAGCCACCAGAGGGCACAAGAGATGTTTTACACTACACCAGCTGTCACTCACTCCAGGGATGGATGGATGGATGGATGGATGGAAAAGCCCCCAGTACTAAGCTGTGGAACTGTGTTCTCTGGAATGATGGAGCTCTATCCAGTTTTTAGGATGGAGTTGGGGGACTTAAGCAGGATAAACTATTTTTAGTACCCATGATATCAGAAAAAATAATGGATTTATTTACTTAATCTGTTATACTGTTACCATCTCAGATCTCGCAGTAATAGCTCCCAGGTAGAATCCAATTAAGAACACCATAGCAAGGTGCTAAGGTGTTGATAATTGGATGCTAGGCAGTTATTATCATATTTGAATATTTGGTCATTAAGGTGTTTTTAAGTGGTTTCTAAGACAAAGGTTATGTGGTTTGATCGGAAGGGCAATTTAAATGACTCAACCCTCACAATCACGACAAAGGAAGAAGCTGTTTTGGAACTTGTTACAAAGTATAAGGATCTAGGCATCTGGCTAGACAGCTCATTATCTTTCTCTCATCATATCACAAATTTACAAGTAAAAGTCAGGGCAATACTCGGCTTTCTTTACAGAAATCGCTCATCTTTTACCCAGGCTGCCAAGCTTTCTCTGGTTCAGATGACTCTGCTGCCCCTGTTTGATTATGGCGACACAGTTTATAGACTTCTGTAGTTCCCTACAGAAGCTGGCTGCTTTGTATCATTCTGCTCTTCATTTTATTACAAATGCTCACTCTAGAACCCATCACTGTTCTCTTTATACTTTGGTCAGTTGGCCTTCTTTACACACTCGTCGCAGTTTACACTGGTTTACACTTATCTACAATCACCACCTTATCTACAGAACCTGATACAACCACTGCCTGTTACATACAACACCCGCTCTGCCAGCACCATTCAGCTTAAAATTCCCAAAACATATACTACTTCTGGCAGATTATCATTTCAATCATCTGCTGCAGAAGACTGGAACACATTACAAAAAACTCTAAAATTAGAGGCTTTTATCCCCATTTCACAATTTTAAAAAATGTGTTCAAGAGCTTTTTACTAATACATGCACATGCTTTGTGATTAATTGACTGTTTTAACATTATTGTTCTTTTTTTTTGTATGTTTCTGTTTATTAGATTGTTTGTTGCCTTTATGTTGTTCCTCAAGTGGTTTCTGCTGCTTGCCAGGCCGTTACTGTAAATAAGAACTTGTTCTTAATGACTAGCCTGGTGAAATAAAATAAAAAATTGCAAGTGGTTGCTATGACGTTTCTAATTTGATGCTAGGCAGTTACTACCATATCTAAATGTTTGGTCATTAAGGTGTGTTTTGAAGTGGTTTCTATCATTTCTGTGGTGGTTTCTAAGGTGTCGCTCTTCAAGGTGGTTGCTTTTTCAAGCCAACTTAATAAATATTAACCTCTAAACATGATAAATCTCTGAACTAAACTGATGTAATGGATTCTCCAGTTTGAGCTTCTTCTCTCTGTTGTTTGTCTCGTTTTGAAGAAGATCTCAGGACAGGGACAGGGACGGCATGGTGGGACTCAGCAGGTACAGGCAGATGAGCAGGTCTGTAATGAAGGACTAGATAAAGGAGAATCAGAGCTGGGAAGATGAGCGCGTCAGCGGGCTCGGTTTCGTGAGTCGCAGCAGGAGTTGAGTTATGTGAGTAAGATCTGGCAGAAACACAGAAAAAGATCCTTTTCAAGGACAAAACCGACGCGTCAGGAAGCTGCAGAGACGCCGCCGTCCATCTGCCCGACCGTCAGGAGGACACCTACATCTAACAGCATGAAAACATCATCATCATCACCACCGCAACACAACACACACACCCAAAATCATCACACCCGTCACCCGCCGCCGGCACGCCGTCAGCACCGGAACGCGCTGTGAGGAACACGTAGAACATCACAGCACTGTCTCAACCACAGTGATCACAAAACATCAAACCACACGCTCAAAAACACCAAAATCAACGTTTTCAAAAGACTGATAGAGAAGCACAGAATTTATAATTGAAAATAATGAAATATAACATTGTAAAATGGTTAAGTAATGTCTAAACTCATTTTAAATTAACAAAAATCAGCTTGTCTTCAGCCAATTGTTTGTAGGCTTTCTTGTGCATCAGCTTCAGAAGAGGCTTCTTCCAGGACAGCAGCACCATGCAGAGCACTGCATGATAACCTCCGACTTTGTTAAATGCATAAAACATGTAAAACATGTTATAATTAATAATGAACTGAGGCATTGGTTAAACAGTTTGTAATGAATAATACTAGTCTCATAAAAAATGTGTTACCAAAGGATGTAACATTTAAGCAATAATACACTTGAGGTCCGGGCTATGAGGTGTAATATTGGCACTGCTGTGCTGCGGTCGTACATCAATATAACACCTTACTGCATGAACCTCGAGTGGATTAGAATTTTACATTTGCTTTTTGCAGATGATGTGTTCCTGTTGGCTTCAACTAGCCAAGACCTTTAGCTCTTGCTGGACCAGTGTGATGCGGCCGGGATGAAAATCAGAACCTCTAAATCTGAGACCATGGTTCTCAGTCGGAAAAGGGTGGAAGGCTCTCTCCAGGTTGGGAATAAGTTGTTGCCCTAGATGGAGAAGTTCAAGTATCTCGGGATCTTGGTCTCGAGGGAGGGAAGGGTGGAGCGTGAGGTCAACAGGCGGATCGGCAGATTGGTGGAGCATCTTTCACGTTGCGGACTCTTAGCTGGTCCGTTGTAAGGAAGAGGTGTACTGGTCGATCTACACTCCAAACCTCACCTATGCCCATGATAAAGATTTGTCAAACTATTAAAATGTACTGCAAAATTGCTCTTGGGGCCTACATTTTTAGCTGTCCTCAACAGTAGGAAATACAAACAGAGGGCATGACAAAAAATAATTGTGCCTAATCGACTAATCGACTAACAAATACTAAACTAATACTAATATTGTCATTAGTTGCAGCCCTATTGCAAAGTTTCTGAAGTAAACCATAATTACTATACCTCTGGACATGGTTCCAGTACTTCATGCCCTTGGGCTTTCTTATGCATCAGCTTCAGAAGAGGCTACCTTCTAGGACAGTACCATGCAGACAGAGTTGATACAGTGGTCTGAGAACAGCAGACTGACCTCCTACTTCTTAAACCTTTGCAGCAATACTGGCAGCACTCATACGCCTGTATGTTTGAACCCAACCTCTGGATATTACACTGAACATGTGGACCCAACATGTCCTGGACTCAATGGCTGTATGACCTTTGCATCACCGTATTGTAGCTTAGTTAGTTTCAGGGTGATAGCAATCTTCTTATAGCCTAAGCCATCTTTGAGGATCACCGTAATCCAACTGATCAGATAATAAATTAAATGATTTAATGTTTCTTAATCCTGATTTACAGAATCCGCTTGTTTTCAGAGCTCAGGTCTCAGTGGTGCAGTCCAGCTGGATTTCACCCAGGAAAAATCTCACCTGCTGTGAAATAATTCTTATTGAATGGTTTTATTATATTATCCAGCAGAGGCCAGATAGTGGAACAACCAATTAAGTCATCAGGTCGTCCGGAACGGCCGTATTTCACCCTCACCTCCCCCACCCCCACCCCCCTCCTCGCTCGGCCGCTCGCTCAGCTTTCTCCCAGGTGAAATTAACGGCTGTGTAAAACCCCCCTCACTGGAAGAGCCGAGGAATATTCTGATCACGGAAACCCGGAAACGCTCCGCCCAAGAAACACTTTACTGCAGCGCTGAGATCAGCTTCAGAACTGCCGACCGGACCTAATCCAGATTCACACACTCAACCAGACCTGTACATCATAACATTCTAATAAACCAGTTCATTACAATAAAACAGTTCATATCAATACACTAGTCCACTCTAATAAACCAGATCAATCCAATACACCAGTTCACAGTTCAATCTAATACACCAGTCCATTCCAATACAACATTTAGTTCCAAAACATGGTTTATCTAATACATCACTACATTCCGATACACCAGTTCACACTAATACACCAGACCATTCTTATAAACAAGTTTATTCTAATAAACTCATTAATTCCAATATACCAGTTTATTCTAATAAACCAGTTCAATACAACAGTTCACTCTCTCACACCAGTTCATTCCAATACAGTGATTTATTTAATTCGAATAAACGGTTCATTCCAATACACCGGTTTATTTTAATAAAACAGTTCATTCCAATACACCGGTTTATTTTAATAAACCAGTTCATTCCAATACACCGGTTTATTTTAATAAACCAGTTCATTCCAATACACCGGTTTATTTTAATAAAACAGTTCATTCCAATACACCGGTTTATTTTAATAAACCAGTTCATTCCAATACACCGGTTTATTTTAATAAACCAGTTCATTCCAATACACCGGTTTATTTTAATAAACCAGTTCATTCCAAAACACCGGTTTATTTTAATAAAACAGTTCATTCCAATACACCGGCTTATTTTAATAAACCAGTTCATTCCAATACACCGGTTTATTTTAATAAACCAGTTCATTCCAATACACCGGTTTATTTTAATAAACCAGTTCATTCCAATACACCGGTTTATTTTAATAAACCAGTTCATTCCAATACACCGGTTTATTTTAATAAACCAGTTCATTCCAATACACCGGTTTATTTTAATAAACCAGTTCATTCCAATACACCGGTTTATTTTAATAAACCAGTTCATTCCAATACACCGGTTTATTTTAATAAACCAGTTCATTCCAATACACCGGTTTATTTTAATAAACCAGTTCATTCCAATACACCGGTTTATTTTAATAAAACAGTTCATTCCAATACACCGGTTTATTTTAATAAACCAGTTCATTCCAATACACCGGTTTATTTTAATAAACCAGTTCATTCCAATACACCGGTTTATTTTAATAAAACAGTTCATTCCAATACACCGGTTTATTTTAATAAACCAGTTCATTCCAATACACCGGTTTATTTTAATAAACCAGTTCATTCCAATACACCGGTTTATTTTAATAAACCAGTTCATTCCAAAACACCGGTTTATTTTAATAAAACAGTTCATTCCAATACACCGGCTTATTTTAATAAACCAGTTCATTCCAATACACCGGTTTATTTTAATAAACCAGTTCATTCCAATACACCGGTTTATTTTAATAAACCAGTTCATTCCAATACACCGGTTTATTTTAATAAACCAGTTCATTCCAATACACCGGTTTATTTTAATAAACCAGTTCATTCCAATACACCGGTTTATTTTAATAAACCAGTTCATTCCAATACACCGGTTTATTTTAATAAACCAGTTCATTCCAATACACCGGTTTATTTTAATAAACCAGTTCATTCCAATACACCGGTTTATTTTAATAAACCAGTTCATTCCAATACACCGGTTTATTTTAATAAACCAGTTCATTCCAATACACCGGTTTATTTTAATAAACCAGTTCATTCCAATACACCGGTTTATTTTAATAAACCAGTTCATTCCAATACACCGGTTGATTTGAATAAACCAGTTCATTCCAATACACCGGTTTATTTTAATAAACCAGTTCATTCCAATACACCGGTTTATTTTAATAAAACAGTTCATTCCAATACACCGGTTTATTTTAATAAACCAGTTCATTCCAATACACCGGTTTATTTTAATAAACCAGTTCATTCCAATACACCGGTTTATTTTAATAAACCAGTTCATTCCAATACACCGGTTTATTTTAATAAACCAGTTCATTCCAATACACCGGTTTATTTTAATAAACCAGTTCATTCCAATACACCGGTTTATTTTAATAAACCAGTTCATTCCAATACACCGGTTTATTTTAATAAACCAGTTCATTCCAATACACAATTTCAAGTTAGAACACCAGGGATATTAAAGCAACAACACCACAGGAAGCATGTGGGAGGAAATAGTAGAGAATTAGGAGCCACCTAGCAACACCATAGCAACCCTTCGGGATACAGAGAAACCCCTCACACACAACTAGCATTTATTGGTTTTGGTGTGTGTGTGTGTGTGTGTGTGTGTGTGTGTGTGTTGCCATCCCTGAATTGTCTCCTGGAGTGACTAAGGAGGCAGAGAAAAGCAATTAAAAGTACAACTGAAGTTTCAGTACTGTTTAATTAGTGTGTGTGTATGTGTGTGTGTGTGTGTGTGTGTGTGTGTGTGTGTGTTCACCCCTCAGCTAACTCTAATAATAACTCTCTTTTCTTTAAGTGTGTAAATATGTGCATATATATTATTTCCCCAAAAGCATAATAAACAGTATTAAAGAGTTTTCCCTGCTTTATTGTAGGAACTGTAATGTTAAATATTACTCAGAGGAAGTGACTGTATTTGTTGCACTCAAAGGACTGAGAAAATAAAAAGTGAAATGCACGATTTAATAAAGCAAATGTTCACCAGGATTAAAAACACTAAAAACTAACATTAACAAGGTAGAGATAAAGCCACTATACAGATCAAAAGGGGAAAAGATGAAGAATAATCAGTCAGAATCAACCGAACATTCAGTATGTAAATGGTAGTGGTTGGCAATACTTCGCATAGAGATGGTGCCTCTCTCTCTCTCTCTCTCTCTCTCTCTCTCTCTCTCTCTGTATATATATATATATATATATATATATATATATTATATGAGAACCTTTACTCTTCTTTTCCTGGGGCAGTCCTGATGAGTGCCAGTTTCATCATAATAACGTTTTTGGCTATCTTTCTGGCGACTGCACTTGAGGATACTTTCAAAGTTGATTTTATATATTTTTTTAATTCGTTCTTTAGTTGAGTAGTTGTTGCTTCTCATAATCTGGATTAGAACATTACTGAAATATTCACTATTCACTGTATACCTGTAACTCTACCTCTTCACTACTTTACTTTAACTGATGCTCTCAAACACTTTATTAAGAGACAAGAAATTCAAGTAATTAACTCTTGATGAGTTCAGCACAGCTGTTAACTGAAAGCCTGAATTCCAGGAGACTCTACATCATAAAACTGACTGAGAAAATCCAGCAGAGATGGACACTTTTTAGTTTACTAAACAATTCCATATGTGTTTTTCGTCATAGTTTGGATGACTTTAGAATGAATCTACAATGCAGAACATTTTAAAATAATGAAATAATTAGTGGTATCAATTGATTAAAACATTGAATCCAATTATTCACAAAAATATTCTGTGACTTTTTATTAACTGGGATTAATCGCACTTGTTTTTCTTAAGACACTATACATTTTTTATAGTGGATATTTAAATGTAAATAAAAGAATAAATGTAAGAAATGTAGATAAAATGTAATTATATTTATATTAGTGGTGTCTCAAATTAAAACACTGGTATATCTTTTATTGTATGTTCGACAGGAGATAAAGCCATAGCATATGGCGCTGAATAAAGAATGCATGATAAATTAGATTAGAGTAGATAAACTTTTCCTGAATTAGAACTTTAGAATTATCTGAGTATAAAAGAGTGTTTTCACACCTGTAGTTGTGAAAGTTTCTAGTTTCTATGATGCAGATCAGTTGATGGGTTTGTTTATTTATTGGAAAGTTTCTCCCTCTGTTTGGTTTGTTTTCACACAGGCATAAAAACCTAAACGCACTAAAATGTGCACCAATAAATGACGTGAGCACACTGTCTCCTCTGATTGGTCAAAGCTGTCTGGTATAGGAGTAAGAAAGTAACTATAGTAAAAAGATTCTGCTTTAACACAGAACGATAAAAAATGTACCACTGCGCTTTAAAACACAGATTTTCAATGGGATGTGCAGCGCAGATGAGAGCAGTGAATGCTGCACATACCATGCGTTTAGTGTGTAAACAGCATGGAGCAGCAGAGTCAGCACTGTTCTCAGCTCTTACCTTTACACTGGTTGGTGTTCTTGTCCAGGATGGCCTTCGTCGATACAATCTTCCCAAACCTGCAGAGAACAGAGGCAGTGAGGGGTGTTTCTAATAAAGTGCCCTTTAGACTTTAATGAAGACCATGAAGAAGTCACTCCTACACACTCCTACACACACACACACACTCCTACAAACAACACACACTCCCTGACTAGGCAGTAAATCAAACTTCCACTGTGCTGTGAGAAATAGCACAATTATCTCCACTGGAGAAAAATACAGCAGAACGAAACACACTTCCTCACACTCCAGAGACCTTCCTCTACTCACTGCTGCTCGCACACTTACCTCACACACAGACACACACTTACCACACACACACCTACACAAACGCACATAAACACATACTGTATGATCAATAACCTACACAGTGAAACACTCTACTAAACACTGTATACTATTACACATACATAAACACAGCAGTATAATCAATAAGGCTGGGCCCATCATATCATAGGCCATTGATTAAGCTCCACCCCCTCAGTGCATGTATAGATCACATATATATAAATCAAATACATACTGTCAGAGGTTCAGTTCAGATCCTCCCCCAATGACTGTAAAGATCATTGTAGAGTCTAATACTCTATTTTTGTTTTGGCACTATAAGGAGCACCAAATTATAAGGCGACACTAGTAAGGAACAGGGGTGTCGCCATGTTTCCCTTCTAATTCAGCTGGTCTCGCTTAGCACTGTTAGCGGCTAATGCTAATGCTGCTCCAGCAGTGCTAGCCGGGGTTAGCAGCAGGCTACAGGCTGATAATACTCATCTCTAAAAGGCAAAAGAGCTAGTGCTTAGCGCAGTTAGTGGCTAATGCTAATACTGCTCCAGCCTAAGTGCTGGAGAACTAAACTGAAACTCCTGTATAACTCTGTACTTCAGTGGAGTGGCTTTACTGCTCCTTAATACCTGACTGATAGAATTCATACATAAGGAGCACCGGATTATAAGGCACATTATGCGACACTAGTAAGGAACACGGGTGTTGCCATGTTTCCCTTCTAATTCAGCAGGTTGAGCTTAGCACTGTTAGCAGCTAATGCTAATGCTGCTCCAGCAGTGCTAGTTGGGGTTAGCAGCAGGCTACAGGCTGATAATTCTCGCCTCTAAAAGGCAAAAGAGCTAGTGCTTAGCGCAGTTAGCGGCTAATGCTAATGCTGCTCCAGCCTAAGTGCTGGAGAAACTTTACTGAAACTCCTGTATAATGCTGTAATTCAGCAAATTAGAGATTTTGTTCGTTACCGATTTGAAAGTCCTTACATCTCCCTCGTCTGCTGACTCTCCACAGACAGTAGTTACAGATTCCTCTTTCAGAAGAAGTCTGCTGCCTAATCCTGCTGTGTACTGTCTGAGGTTCAGAGAGGCATGTCATCTGCTGGTGTTGATCCACTGTGTTTTATTATCAAGTCTAAAGTCAAAATCTTACAGCACTTCATATCTTACAGCTTCCCTCTGCTGATAACAACTTTTATGGAGATGCAGATTTCATTTTCCAGCAGGATTTGGCACAGTGCCCACACTGCCAAAAGTACCAATTGGTCTTATTATATAATATTCTAATTTTCTGAGACACTGATTTTTTGGGTTTTCATTGGCTGTAAGCTTCATAATCATCAACAATAAAATAAATAAACACTTAAAATAGATCACTCTGTGTTTAATACATCTATATAATATATGAGTTTCACATTTTCAACTGAATCACTGAAATAAATTAACTTTACAATCATTTTATCAGTTTTCAGAATGTAAATAACTTATTTTACTGCAGAGAAAAACAGGTTTTGTATCACCTACACATCGAAGTGAAGTGTGTAAAG
Source organism: Astyanax mexicanus (assembly GCF_023375975.1). Lineage (NCBI taxonomy): Eukaryota > Metazoa > Chordata > Actinopteri > Characiformes > Acestrorhamphidae > Astyanax > Astyanax mexicanus. The sequence goes on from NW_026040041.1 coordinate 6,014,987, forward strand.
TGAAGTGTGTGGGGTTAAACAGTGCAGCTCTGGTTGTAGAGCTTATTAAAGTGTATTGCTGGTGTCCTCTGGGAGAAAGAGACAGAAAGAGAGAGAAAGAGAGAGAGACGGGCGAGAGAGAGGCAGGGTGGTGAGTGCTGTACTGTAAGAGTGGCTATAGGTGCAGTAAGACGTGTGGTCAGGGTGGCGTCCCATCATTTCTGCTCATTAAAACTCTGAGCTGAACTTTTCAGAAGGACAGCAGGTCCAGTCCAGTCACAGCAGTGTGAATCCTAACCAATCCCTCCAGTATACCACTGGTTTTACTGCTCACTCAGCAGAACATCAAACTGAGGAAGAGCTGCTTCTCTGAGGGATTTCAGGAACTGGGTCAGAACCTGATTTCAGCATCTTTTTTTAACTGGGACCAGTTCCAAACTTTTCCCAAAGAAGGAACACTTTTAAAAGAAGAGATGGAGTTCTTTCACAATGCGCTGAAAAAAAAAAAAAAAAATAGAGATTTGACGTAATTTTACGTCACTGGTTTCAGATGGAACCCAAGTCTAACTTTTCCTTTTTATTGAACCGGAATCCCTGGGAAGAACTTCCACCGTCTCTGAAGAACTTTTACTGCCTTTCTTTTCTGGTTCCACCACTGAAATCCATTATATAATCAACTCTAGAAAAAATAAGAGAAGAGTAGAAGCACTGGACTAAAGTAGGCTAAAGTAGGACAGATGCTGCAGTAGATACTGCTGGATTATTACAGATGTTTCTTTAGAGGAGTCAAAAGACTTTTGTTAGGAAATGGTAGTAAAAGTATTGTTCTCCATCCAAATCATTGATCACAGACAGTTGTTCCAATAACTTCTATGTCTACATGTGTTTAATAAAAGCATTAGCTAATCATACTGCTTCTACAAACATTCTTTTTGGTGGTTGTAATGCCTACACTGACCTTTGGGGGCAGTACTGGTTTTTTACCCCAGATTACAATCCATACAAAAATGGAAGCCATGTGGTAACAATGGAGGTTTAGAGGAAGCTGTTGCTTCATTCCTCTGATTCATGAACCTTTGTTTGCTTGCTCAACGTAAGTGGTAAAAATTATTTTTGTGTCAGAAAAGTACTTGCAAGAAAATTATGTAAACCATTTGGGATTATACTTGGATTTCTGCATAAATTGGTCATTAAATGTGTTCTGATCTTCATCTAAGTCACAACAATAGACAAACACAGTCTGCTTAAACTAATACCACACAAAAAATATATTTGCATGATTTTATTGAACACAGCATGTTAACATTCACAGTGAGGGGGAAAAAGTATGTGACTTCATACTCCTTCATCAGCAAAAACTGTTTCAGTTCAGCTAAAATATTATGGGATATCTGGTGTGAATCGCTCTCTTGAGGTCATGATGCCACAGCATCTCAGTTGGGTTCAGGAGGTCAGGACAATTTTCTTCTGTTGAAGTCGTTCGGTTGTTGATTTACTTCTATGTTTTGGGTCGTTGTTCTGTTGCATCATCCATCCTCTGTTGAGCTTCAGCTGGAGGACAGATGGTCTTAAGTTTTCCAGCAAAATGTTTTGGTAAACTTGGGAATTCATTTTTCCGTTGATGACGGCAATCCGTCCAGACCTTGAGACAAAGCAAAGCAAAGCAGCCCCAAACCATGATGCCCCCTCCACCATGTTTCACAGTTGGGATGAGGTTTTGATGATGGTGTGCTCTGCCTTTATTTTCCTCCACACATAACGTTGTGTGATTTCCTTCCAAACAACTCAATTTTCGTTTCATCTGTCCACAGTATATTTAGCCAGTTCTGCTGTGGAACATCCAGGTGCTCTTTTGCAAACTTCAAACGTGCAGCAATGTTTTTTTTCTTTTTTGAACAGCAGTGTCTTCCTCTGTGGTGTCCTCCCATGAACTCAATTCTTATTTAATGTTTTCTTTATTGTAGATTTGTCAACAAAAATGTTAGCATGTGCCAGAGATTTCTGTGTTCAGTCTTTTTCTGACACTCTAGGATTCTTCCTCACCTTATGATAATTCTGCACTGTGCTCTTGCAGTCATCTTTACAGACTTTACCACACCTAGGGAGAGTAGCAGCAGCAGTGCTGAACTTTCTCCATTTGTAGAGCGTCTGTCTGACCCTGGACACATGAACATCAAGGCTTTTTCTTTCCAGCTTCCAGCTTCATTCAAGTTAGCAATTCTTGAGTGTAGGGCTTCTGAGAGCTTTTGTGTCTATTGTTGTGACTTAGATAAAGATCAAAACACATTTAATGACCAATTTATGCAGAAATCCAAGTATAATCCCAAATGGTTCACTTACTTTTTCTTACAACTGTGTTTGTACTTATTGATGTTTTGTTCTGTTTTCTTTTTCTTTTCAGAAAGGTTTTTTTCTTTTTTGTTCTTTTCTTTGCTTTCTTCTATGGACATATTTCGCAACCATCTACAAAAATTTCACTGACGCTTCTTCACGGCCAAAACAAGGGTGGATTATTTCTTCGCTGTTTCACTACATTTCTATGGACTTCTAAGGACTATTTCAGCCAGATCTGGTAAGAATGATCCAATTCTTTTTGGAAGATACTTTTAAAAGAGTTTATGAGACTGGATTATTTCTTTGGGTGTTTTTAATGGGACGTGCAGTGCAGATTTGAGCAGTGTATGCTGCACATTCCGCACTCTCAGTGTTTAAACAGCATGGAGCAGCAGAGACAGTGTTCTTTTATAACACTGCAAATTAATCAGGTGCAATAATGTTTTAATGTTGACATCTCTAGTTTAAATGTAACACAAATCATAATATTACATAATTTGGAAGCATGTCTGTATTATATGTATTACAATCAGAGATCAATAACATCAGAGCTAAATACACAGTATTGTTTCTCTGCATGTCTATTTGACCATAAGGTGTGGATAACAATGGTTATGAGGTATGTGTGTGTGTGTGTGTGTGTGTTGCCAGGTATAATGCAGGGCAGTGTTCTTGACCTTTAGAGCTCTAGAGTATCAGTGTGTGAAGGGATCGAGAGGTCAGGGTAGAGTGTGTGTGTGTGTGTGTGTGTGTGTGTGTTATGGTTTATGAGGGTTGTGTGTATGAGAGTCAAAAGGCCAAGGTTGGGAAGTGTTGGGGGGGAACCCTGAGGGATGATATTATGGTGTGTTGGTGAGGCGTGGGTGTGAATCCGAGCTGTGATAACACTAGTGACCTGACCTGCACACTGCACAGCTACACAACTTACCTATTAATAGTATGTCATTAATAAAAAGACATACAACACACTCCACACAGTTACACCTAGTGTGGCATGGCATATCCATTATGAAAAAGTATCTCAATACTTTATCAGTATCACCTTGTCATTTTCTCAGCTTAATAACCCAATAATTCCTCAACACATCAGCATAAAGCATATATTAGTACATCTCAGTAAATGTGAAAATCATTGAAAAGATACTTAATTAGTAGCAATAATAGTAATTCGGTTCAGAATGTGAAACTCTTATTATATAGCTGTATTAAACACAGTGAGTGATCTATTTTAAGTGTTTATATATTATATTGTTGATGTTTATGGCTTACAGCCAATGAAAAAAAACACTAAAATCAGTGTCTCAGAAAATTTGAATATTATATAAGACCAACTGATAGCAGTGTGGGCAGTGTGCCAAATCCTGCTGGAAAATGAAATCCTCATCTCCATATAAATTGTCAGTAGCAGAGGTTCAGCATGAAGTGCTGTAAGATTTTGCGGGAAAACAAAACTGCACTGACTTTACACAGAGTCCAAGCTGCTCGAGGTTGTGTGTGTGTGTGTGTGTGTGTTTGTGTGTGTGTACTCACGGTTGGCATAGTTTGATGAGGTCCTGGTCAGTGGTGGCTGGTGAAAGGCCCCGGATGTAGAGGTTGGTTTTACTGAGCTGCTCTGCTCCATTCTGGCTGCAGCTAGTGCTGCCTGGACTGGGCGGGGCCATCGGATGTGGGGGCGGAGCATATGAGTGCTGTAAGAGAGAGGGGGAGGGGTTACATATTAATAATAACGTTTATAAGAGCAAAGAATAAAAGAAAAGAAGAATGATACAATATAGCACACTTATTCACACACACACACACACACTGTAACTGAACATAATAACATCATCCCTATATGCAGACACACACACACTCACTCTCACCTGGGGGATTTAATATGTGCACAAATAGGCTTTAAATACACCACTATCCTTCATTCTCTCTCTCTCTCTCTCTCTCTCTCTCTCTCGCTCGTTCGCTCTTTTGCTCCATCGCCGCAGGGAATTATGGGTTATATATCAAACCCAGGCCAAACCATTTACATGCAAATGTGCTCCATCCACCCACTATATTCCTCTACAGTCTCTCTCTTTCTTTTTTTTTTCACTACGGAGGGCCTGTGTGTGTGTGTGTGTTCCACCCTATTGATTCTCTCTCATGTTTAAGGTCAGAAACTGAATTCTTACACAATGAGACTCAAAACACTCAACCTCCACCCTTTTACTTACTGTCAAAAGAGAGAGAGAGGGAGGGGGAGAGAGAAATGTTGAAATTTGTAATGTAGTGAATCTTTATCTGTGTGAATAGTAATGATTACAGTATCAGAGTGAAAGGATTATAATAAATAAGTTTATTAGAGGAAAACTGTTCTATAACTGAAAGGAGGTTCTAGTTCTCTGTTGGTTCCTCTATGCTGGATATAAGATGAGATTGAAACAGTTGGGTATGGTGGAGGCTCTACAGGTTCTGCATGAATCCTGCAGCACATTTACCCACAGATGTTGCTACAGCTGGACCTGTAGATCCTGTAGCTCTACACTCGTAGGTTGAAGCTGAAGCTGCAGAGTCCCAGCTGCTCCATAAATGCTGGACTGGTGATAAATCTGGAGACGGGCAGGACGAGGAGGTGCTGCAATCTGGTGGAGACGTTCCTGTATTCCTGTTAAACCCTTGCTGTGTGTGGGTGAGCATTATCCTGCTGAAAAATGCTGCTATCAGTTGGAAGTTCTGCATGAGAGGCAGCAACACATGGATCTGCAGGATGTTCTGCACACATCACTGAGATCACTGTTAGTGTTCCTCCTATCACTACTATGAGATGATCCTCAGATCATTAATCACTACTGCAGTTTACACTGTGAACTCTTCAGTCCACGTCAAAGGCAGGATTGAAGCGCATCAACATGAGAACTCCATACTCAAACCTGAACATCATCAGATCCCAAACAGAACCTGGATTCCTGTCGTTACGATAGTAAAGACACACTGACGCCCTAAATCAAGCTGCTAAAATTATAGTTTGCTAAAATTGGGCCTTTTGAGTAGGTCGTAGAGGCATGCTTAGCAGTTACTGATCTCTCAGCAAGAGGTACACTACCCAAATGTATCCTCTTTATTGTTAATGAGTGTACTGTACAACAAATTGCAGTTGTGTGTGTGTGTGTGTGTGTTTAAGCTCTTAAAGTGCCTTGTTCAGATGAATTAAACTCAGGCCTCAGGATTGGGTCTTTTGTGCGAACAGAATGGAGTTTGAGTGATTATTTTGTTAAGAGATGTCTAGTATTTAATATTGTGTGTGTGTGTGTGTGTGTGTGTGTGAGAGAGAGATAATAAACTGAACAGGGCTAAGGGAGATGGCTGTCATGGAGATACTGTGTTATATTCAGTATTACTACATAAAGGTTTAGGCGGCAGAGAGATTCTCTCTCTCTCTCTTTCTCTCTCTCTCTCTCGCTCTCTGTCTTTCTCTCGCTCTCTCTCAGTTTAATGACTTTTATTGGCTGTTTTGTATGCAATAGTGCCAAAGCAATTACCAGCTGATGTTCAATACAACACGCCACTACTAGCAGCAGCTGTAATAAACCCAGTAGAACAACACAACTTTTATATAAAAGAGAGATATATTTATCTCTATTTTCTCTCTTTCTATTTCTTTCTCTTTATTTCTGTCTTTTTACCAGTTTATCATGTTTTGGCTATAATAAGTGCAATATTGCTAAAGCATTACAACAATAACTGAATTACATTCCAAAGTTAGTGACAAAATACGTAAAAGTCATATTTGGGCAAATTTACTATTTGGTAAACCAAATATGCTAAACCAAAGGTTTGACCACGCTTGACCAGGATGCATCATAAACTATGTACTGTGTGCTGGATGCACGGCTGGTCAGCTATCTGTCCAGTAGCTATGAGTGCTTTTCCCTGGATGACCAGCTTTCCTACCACCTTAACTAATAAAATCCAGCTAACACCATCAGTTACCAATTTTTCAGCCTGAATTTCAAATTTCAAACTCAGTATTGCTGGTATATCAGTACAGATACAATAAACAGGCTTTTTTAAATAAAGATAATCCAAATTCATGATGTAAACATGCAAGATCAAAACCAGGCAACAAACAAGAAGAGTCCAGATCAGTAATAAGTTGCAAGAGCAAAAAAACAAAAAAAACAAAAAAACACTTTGTAAAGACAGACAGAACCTGATTTATTACTCTTCTGGGAGTAAATGAAGTGAAATCAATACTCAGGCGATTGTGCATTCTGTGTAATGGAGTCCGGAGCTTGGAGAACACTGGTAGACACAGGTCTAGGAGGAAAAGAAGTACCTTTAACACCAGGTGTAGCATTTTGGTTATTTGCATTTCTTGGCTTAGTGTTGGACAGACTTTTATTGGTGTTGGGTCAATTTTGCAGTGAATTTCACAGGTGTTTGGTCAATTTTAGACATTCTTTTGCTGGATCAGCTGGGTTTTGAACTGAATTTAGCTGGTCTTTCATCAGTTACAGACTTTTTTTGGATTTAGGTCAACTTCGGTTCCAGGCCTGAAATTGTTGTGGATACCAATTCAGACGGAATTTAACTGGTGTTGGGTCAGTTTTAGACATGCTTGTCTCAAATTTTAAAATATTGCAGGCATTGGTTTGTTTCAAACCTTTTTGTAGTTCTTAACTTAGTACATAATATACAGAATTTTGTTGATTTCAGCTGATCTTTGGTCAGTTTCAGACTATTGCTGGATTTATCTTAACTTCAAACAAAATCGTTTGAGACCAAATAATCCAAAAATGGACCAAATTCTAGGTTCTAGGGTGAAAACCCCCTTAGCTTTGGGCGGTATGTTTGGTACTCCTTAGGCTAGGTTTGGACTGTATGTTAGTACTGAGGGTTGGTTCAGGTTTGTACAGAAAGTTCTCTGGCTGGATTCGGGTTTGGACCACCGGTTCTGGTCTGATTGTAGGTGACAGGCGTGTAGGTGGTAGTCAGTAAAGAGCAGACAGTGCAGTAATTTGATTTGTCTCTGTGTTTATGAAGCATCTACTCCCTCTGTTCTCTCTCTCTCTCTGTTTTCTCGCTCGCCCACTCTTTGAATAGATCAGTGTGTTAATTCATTAGTTTCGGATGATATGCCCAGCGGGTGGGAAACACACACACACACACACACACACTCCGATGTGTGTGTGAGCTGCAGTGGTGGAGCGCTGGGTTCATCAGTACTGTAATATAGCTGCTACAAAGTGGAGATTTTAAGTGTTCTATTGAATATTAATCTGATATTTAGTTAACTCCATGTAGCTTCAGAGTTCATCATCACTACACACCTCCAATCTTCATGTAGCTTCAGATTAGTTCATCACTACACACCTTCAAACTTCATGTAGCTTCAGATTAGTTCATCACTACACACCTCCAAACTTCATGTAGCTTCAGATTAGTTCATCACTACACACCTCCAAACTTCATGTAGCTTCAGAGTTCATCACTACACACCTCCAATCTTCATGTAGCTTCAGATTAGTTCATCACTACACACCTCCAAACTTCATGTAGCTTCAGATTAGTTCATCACTACACACCTCCAAACTTCATGTAGCTTCAGAGTTCATCACTACACACCTCCAAACTTCATGTAGCTTCAAATTAGATCATCGCTACACACCTCCAAACTTCATGTAGCTTCAGATTAGTTCATCACTACACACCTCCAAACTTCATGTAGCTTCAGCAGAGTTCATCACTACACACCTCCAAACTTCATGTAGCTTCAGAGTTCATCACTACACACCTCCATGCTTAATGTAGCTTCAAAGTTCATCACTACACACCTCCAAACTCCATGTAGCTTCAGAGTTCATCACTACACACCTCCATGCTTAATGTAGCTTCAGAGTTCATCACTACACACCTCCAAACTGCATGTAGCTTCAGAGTTCATCATCACTACACACCTCCAAACTTCATGTAGCTTCAGAATGCATCACTCCACACCTCCAAACGTCATGTAGCTTCAGATTAGATCATCACTACACATCTCCAAACTTCATGTAGCTTCAGATTAGATCATCACTACACACCTCCAAACTTCATGTAGCTTCAGAGTTCATCACTACACACCTCCAAACTTAATGTAGCTTTAGAGTTCATCAATCACTACACACCTCCAAACTTCATGTAGCTTCAGAGTTCATCACTACACACCTCCAAACTTCATGTAGCTTCAGATTAGATCATCACTACACACCTCCAAACTTCATGTAGCTTCAGATTAGATCATCACTACACACCTCCAAACTTCATGTAGCTTCAGAGTTCATCACTACACACCTCCAAACTTCATGTAGCTTCAGCAGAGTTCATCACTACACACCTCCAAACTTCATGTAGCTTCAGCAGAGTTCATCACTACACACCTCCAAACTTCATGTAGCTTCAGAGTTCATCACTACACATCTTCAAACTTCATGTAGCTTCAGAGCTCATCAATCACTACACACCTCCATGCTTAATGTAGCTTAAGAGTTCATCACTACACACCTCCAAACTTCATGTAGCTTCAGAGTTCATCACTACACATCTGCAAACTTCATGTAGCTTCAGAGTTCATCACTACACACCTCCAAACTTCATGTAGCTTCAGAGTTCATCACTACACACCTCCAAACTTCATGTAGCTTCAGAGTTCATCACTACACACCTCCAAACTTCATGTAGCTTCAGAATTCATCACTACACACCTCCAAACTTCATGTAGCTTCAGAGTTAATCATCACTACACACCTCCAAACTTCATGTAGCTTCAAAGTTCTTAATCTTAATCATGTTAATCTGAGCTAAAGGCTAAAGCTGCTGTTTCCATGTGGGTCAGACTTCTTCCTGTAGCAGATTATTTCTCCAGTTTCTAAGAGTCTTTATTTGAAGGTGTAGAAACAGTACTCACCGCTCTCTGACTTCATCTGTAATTTCTCTAAAGAAAAGAAAGACTTCTACTTTTAATAGTTACAGAGTTCTCTGTGTTTCTGTGTCTTTTTCTAGTTATTATGATGATGAAAGTGTGAATGCACTGTGTGTAAGTGTGGAAATGCTGCAGTAGATTCTCTACTGTTTCTTATAGCACTGTTTTACCCTCAGTGGTCCCCTGGGGTCAGACAGTAAATAACCCATTAAAAAGATATATAACCCACCAATACACTGCATCTGCTCCACTCAACCTCTACACATTCTATATAGAGAGAGAAAGAGAAAAAGACTCTTTCTTTATTTGATTTTCAACATCTCACCAAAAAAAGTATATAATACACTGTATTTTTACACTAATTAACAAAATAGTACTCTAGATTGCTGCAAAATTCAGCTAAAGTTATGTTTTCAGGTGTGATCCAATTAAAAACTGGGTCTTGCTTTAATAGTTCATTCTGAAAATGTACATAAAATACACACAAAAACACCTTTACATCAATAACATTTGATGTACCATTACAAGGTTATGTATTAATAATGAAAAAAAGACAGAAAGTCCCAAGAGTTAACATCATGTTTTATTTTTTTAAGAGTTTATTTTTTCTGAGTTTAATTACGATTTTTTCAAAAACGTATTCACTTGAGACCATTTGAATTTCTTTCTTTTTCTGATTCTGGGAGTTGCCAAAAAATGACAAAATCATTAGTTTTTTAAGGTAATTGTACATGTAAGGTTTATAGCTTTTTTTTCAGACTTACTTAAGTCTTTCATTTTCAAAAAGGAAGTGTTTAAGGGTTTCCATCATTATCACATTGGGCATTTTGATGTTTTAACACACTGTAGAAACTCCACCGAACTAAAACTCTTACTGGAAGTCTTCTAATTGAGATTAGCCATGTGATACCACACAATTTCTCTTATAAAATGTATTTTTAATAATATTATCAGTCTATAATATTATATAATATATAATCTGATAATAATATTATCAGATATCTATAATTTACATTTCCACCATATACTGTAAGACATCTCTGATTTTAATATGTCTTTATTGGAGATGAAAGCCCAGTTTATATTGCGAGATTTATATTAAAATCCTCTCAGTGGCTACTTCTGGGTAGTGTACCTCCTGGTGAGAGACCACTGAGTACCAGATATGCCTTATTGATGAACTCCAAGATATTATCCCCAGTTAAAAGACTGTGAAAGGGGCAGCAGATAGTTTAACCCGAATCTAGGCCATCGGTCAGCAAACAAATGAATTAATTTTCCTTCATTTCTTGTGGTGACGAAAAAAGGATATAATAGAATAAAGCTTTAACACTCCTCTATACAGTAGTTAAGACAGCAACTTTGTAAGTGTAGAATGTCACGATCCTCATTGCTATCTTACACCCCACCAACATTGTTCACTCCTTCCTCCTGCATTGTTTAAACAGCAGCAGAGCTTCTGAATATATCTACACTGATGGGCGTGGTGTTCTGGAAATGAGGTGTGTTCAGGTACATTTCTGGAGTTTTGCTTGTTTATCTTGGTAACAGAAAACACAGGAGCTCCACTGACTGATTAAAACCCTGACAACAGTCAACAGTCAGATGTTCATTGCTATCTTTTACATCAACAATAAACAGAATAGTAAATAAAATAACATTGCTGTTCCCGTAAATGAGCTGCTGGAGCTCCTTCACAGCATCAACCAGCAGCTCAGTTTCCTCTGCTGAGAAGAGTTTGTTGAACACGTCCAGGTAGCTGCACCGTTACAATAGCAATCCACCAAAGACAGAGCTCACCTGATCTACTCTTAAAGAGAATGATGAGCAAGAGACACTCTGATTGGTTTATTTCACTTTACGCCCAAAATGAACCACGCCCATCATTAATTAAATTGATTAGTACCTGCCTTTTGCTTTGCATTTTTAGCCACGCAATGTGTACTTTTCCTGTTGTTATGATAGCAAAGACACACTGACGCCCTAAATCAAGCTGCATGTTGCACAGTTTGACGGCTCGCCTATATAGATCACTAAATAGAGCCAACAGAGAGAGAGAGAGATTACACTGAGTATAACCTGCCATGCTGTATCTAATCTCCTCAACAACAGGGTGCTGTAGGGCTTACACATTTCTTACACACACACACACACACCCACACACACACACACAGTGCTGGAGGTCTCAATCCGAAATCCTTCAGGGCAGAACAGGTATATGAGCTAACAGGAGGAGGCTAAGCGGCCTCTAGCCCCTGTTAGCACTTCGCTATGCTTCACTAAACCTAAAACACACACACACACACACACACTTAACTCTACAGCAGGGGTGCCAAGTTAACACTGCTACTTCGACACTGAGTATTTTAAAGTCACAGAGAGAGAGAGATACACTGCAGTGGGGTCAGGATGCTGGATAATTATTATCACCCCACTTCATCCCCAACTTCCTAAATAATCACGTCCACAAGTACTGTACTGACCTCCATCATTCTAGAGAACACAGTTCCTCCACTGCAGACCAGACACACGGCAGACACTCACAGATACCAGTCACACAGTTTTAAGAAAGGGGCTAGGCTTACAGGAGTAGTAGGGGACAGGCAAGGTCAGTAACAATATGGCAGCAAATATAAACAACATGCCAGAGAGTGTAGTCAGGCAAAACAGGGTCATAAATGGTAAACACAGCAGAGAAAGCACTAAGGCAAAAGAGCAGTCAAATACACAAAAACAGATTGGAAACAGAAATAAACAATAGAGAGGGCAAGATAAAAAGGCAATAGATAAAGAAACCATGTAGTAGAAGAGCTAGATAACTAGATTCAATACTTATGCTAGAAAGGCTAAGTGAAAACAATCGGTAACTGGGGAGCAGGAACATCCGGTGTGAGTGCATGCTGCAAATTGAAGTCTTTGTCTACAATCACATTACAAACCACATTGCTTAAATCTGATTTTTTGCTCAGATGGAATTTGGCTATCTTGATGGTTCACATTTACAAATAAACGAATCTGAAACGTCTCACATGCTGCACATTGATACGTGTATAAACTCCTATGAAAGTGACTCAAATGTGATTAGAAAAAAATTGGATTTGGCACATTCACACAGCCATGAAAAAATCAGATCTGAGCCTCATTGAGCAAAAATCTGATTTGAATCACTTTAACCTGGTAATGTGAACATTAAAATAAGTTGCCACTAACTAATGGGAATTATTTAATCAGATGTGATTATATTGTAAAACAGAAATTGATTGGTAATGAAATAGGAGGAATTGAAGAATGTAGGGATTAAAATTAATCAGGTAGGGATTAAAATAAACAGGTGGGGAATACAATTACGTGAGTAGGAATTAAATAAAGGGGATAGGGATTGAAATTAAGCAAGTAAAAATTTAAATAAATCATGTAGAGGTTAAAATGGACAGGTGGAGAATTAAATGAAGTGGGTAGGGATTAAAATGAATCAGATAGGGATTCAAATAAAGCAGGTAGGGATTAAAATGAAGCAGGAAGGGGTTAAAATGAAGCAGGAAGGGGTTAAAATGAAGCATATAGGAATTAAATTGATGGAAATAAAGCAGACAGGAAAGAAACAGAAGGACACAAAAAAGTTCAGATTAAAGCAGGAATTAATTAATCTGATGGGATTAAATTTTAAGAAATAGTTTGCTAATGAAATAGGTGAGATTGAAGCAGGTAGGGATTAAAATGAAGCAGGTAGGGATTAAATTGTAGAGAAATACAGCATTTGTTAATAAAATGGGTGGGATTGAAGCAGGTAGGGATTAAAATGAAGCAGGTAGGGATTAAATTGTAGAGAAATACAGCGTTTGGTAATAAAATGGGTGGGATTGAAGCAGGAAGGGATTAAAATGAAGCAGGTAGGGATTAAATTGTAGATAAATACAGCGTTTGTTAATAAAATGGGTGGGATTGAAGCAGGAATGGATTAAAATGAAGCGGGTAGGGATTAAATTGTAGAGAAATACAGCGTTTGGTAATAAAATGGATGGGATTGAAGCAGGTAGGGCTTAAAATGAAGCACAAAGGAATTAAAATGAAGTGAATAGGAATTAAAAATTAAATCTGTCCAGTTTAAAATGAAATGTGTAGTGATTAAACTGAAGGAAGTAGGGATTAAACTGGTGGAAATTAAGTAGACAGGAATGAAGCAGGAGAAAACAAAACAGACTGAAGCTGATGGGATAACATTGTACAGAAATACAGCGTTTGGTAATGAAAGGTGGGATTGAAGTGGGCAGGGATGAAAATGAAGCACAGGATTAAATTATACAAAAAATACAGTGTTTGGCAGCGGATAGGAATTAAAATAGTAATAGATGATGGGAGTAATGCAGATAGATATAAAGCAGAGCTTAAAAACACTGTACTCTGTAAACTGTCTTTTCCTCTATCTTTGTTTCTTTTATAATATTCTTCATGTCTTTTACGGTGTTTGTGTGTATTTATCTGTGTGTAGTGTGTAGTGTGTGTGTGTGTGTGTGATGAGTGTGTGTGTGTGTGGGGGGGGGGATGGGGGGTGTCCTTCACCTGATGCTGTTCTCCTTGAGAACACTTTGCTCTTCTGTCTGCACTTATCACATTACATATTACACACACACACACACACACACACTATGCTGAAACAAAGACACCCATGGAGACACAGACTTGCATACATATATTTATGCACACACACTGAACACACTTAGGGAATAATAATTATAATAATAATGTTAATTTACAGCAAGGACACGACCTCGTATATTGTCCCATGACTTTTGCTGTGTCCCATATATGCTAAATGACGCTGCACTTAACTGTGGTGTATGTGGGCGGGGTCATCTTTTAACACGAACTGTACTAGCCAGACGCCATCAGTCACCATCATTACCCCCCACTGTACTGCACTCATACCTGTCAAGTTTTGGAATTAAAAATAAGGTAATTTTTCTGCCGCCCATTTCGAGCCCTCCCACCAGCCCAACCAAGGTTCAGTATCCCTTACATTTTAAGACATGTGAACCACTGTGAACCACTTACAAACTACAGTCAGATGATCGGAATCTGATAGGTCTACCTTTATTGACACTGAATTTCTACACAATAATTCTTATAATACAGCCTAAATAAAAACACATTATTATTATTATTATTATTATTATTATTATTATTATTATTATTATTATTATACGTTTTAATTCATAGGTGCCTTTCTGGCACTCAAGGAAAGCATACAAAAAGTGCAAAATAGGCCATAAAATAAAATACACAAAAAATACACATAAACACTATCTTTAAAAAAAAATTAATATGAAACATAAAAATTCAAATTTAAAGATTTAAAACTAGTTAAGATGAAAAAAAAAACACTCTAATTGTCATAAACTGACAGAATTGGATCATTAGTTCCTACAAAAAAGTTCATACTATACAAACTGTATGTCTGTGTCAGCAACGGGTGCATATATGTTTGGACATATGTGCTGACAGATACAATATGATCAATATACACACAGTAAAATCAATAAACACTAATTGCCAATAATCTATTGACTGATACTACAGGGACAGATAATTGAATATGCAAATTAATGAAGCTTCAGCCTGAGGCAGAAACCATCTATTAGATCAGATACACTCCCATCTCTCTCACACACACACACACACACACTATACACACACACATACACACTATACACACACACACACACACTATACACACACTCACAATTGAATTGCGCCTTCATCTCTCAGGTTTGACACAAGGGTCATGGCCAAAGCATACATTATAACACCACACACACACACACACACACACAAACACACACATATACACACCATGCCCTGCCTACAACCCTATTCCCCAATCTGAGGAGCCTGTCTGCGAAAGTTATTAATTTCAGATCAACAGAAAACAGACCAACATGAGCAGCATCTCAATCAGGATCACACACACACAAACACACTTCATTCACTTCATATTGCTCCAAAACTCTGCAGCTCTGTATCAGGCAGATATATGAATGATCACAGGTGTGTTCTATATAAATACTGGGTTTTGCCACAAGAGGGCGTAAAAATACTTCACCCACTACCCAATAAATAGAGACTACTGTTGGGTAGTGTTCCTCCAGGTGAGAGAATGTTGACTGCTAGACGTGCCTTTATAGACTCTGATATGACTAGTGATGCACCAATATAAGAAGCGTGAAGTCCAGCACATGCATCCTTCGACACATGTGAAGACAGACTCCACCTCTTTTTGAGCTGCTGCTGATGCAGCATTGCCGAGTAGCATCACAACGCTAACGCTTTGAGAAAAGCGCAGCAACCGTCTACTGTACCCACATACACTTCAATCCTGCCTTTGATGTGGACTGAAGAGTTCACAGTGTAAACTGCAGGAGTGATTGATGATCTGAGGATCATCTCATACAGTGACAGTCGGTCACTCCTAGTAGTGATAGGGGGAACACTAACAGAACACTAACATCTCAGTGATGTGTGCAGAACATTCTGCAGATACATGTGTTGCTGCCTCTCGTACAGAACTTCCAACTGAAAGCAGCATTTTTTAGCAGGATAATGCTCACCCACACACAGCAAGGCTTTTCCAGGAATACAGGAACGTCTCCACCAGATTGCAGCACCTCCTCGTCCTGCCCGTCTCCAGATTTATCACCATTCAGCATTTATGGAGCAGCTGGGACTCAGCAGCTTCAGCTTCAACCTACGAGTGTAGAGCTACAGGATCTACAGGCCCAGCTGTAGCAACATCTGTGGGTAAATGTGCTGCAGGATCCATACAGAACCTGTAGAACCTTCATACCCAACCGTCTCAATCTCATCTTATATCCAGCATAGAGGAACCAACAGATAACTAGAACCTCCTTTCAGTTACAGAACAGTTCCCCCCAATAAAAAATCATTTATTATTATCATTTCACTCTGATACACACACACACACACTGTAAATCTGATTCTGATGATGTCGTAAGGCATGGGAGCACAAATGCACACTACAAATAACACATTCAGTGTGTGTATGTATGTATGTGTGTATGTGTGTGTGTGTGTGATGTGACTCTGTTAGCTCATGTACTTGGCAGCCATACAGGCTATCAGGTTCTGGCTCATAGTCCACAGACATTCCCTGGAGTGTCTAAGTGTGTGTTGTGTAAGTGTGTGTTGTGTAAGTGTGTGTGTGTGTGTTAGTGTTAGTGTGTGTATGTGTGTTGTGTATGTATGAACTCAATGAACTCTACCAGTCATTACCCAGACTGCTAGCATACTTTCCACTGATATTTCATTCCAGGACGGGGTCAAAAGCTGTGTGTGTGTGTGTGTGTTCTATGGGTTGTGTGTGTGTGTGTGTGTGTGTGTTTTGTACGCTCTTCTAAAGCTGAGGGATCTGTTTTCTGTTATCAAGTAGATAAAAGCAAATCCAAGTAAGGGAGGCTTTTCATTTCATTAAAAATAACTCAAATACAAACTTTTTGACTTTTTGAAGCATTTCCAATTACACCAGTCCATTGTTACCCCTTGTTTTATGGTGTTTTCACACCTGTAGTTGGTTTCTATGGTCCGGATCAGTTGAGTTCTTTTACTTGAAGCGTTTCTCTCTCTGGTGTGGGAGTAAGAAAGTCAAAATAGGGATAAGATTCTGTGTTCCAGCTCGTGTATCTGTATATCTGTGAAGCTGCTTTAACACAGAATGCTGAAAACGCAGATGCATGCTGCACATACTGAACGTGTAAATGGCATGGAGCAGCAGAGACAGCGTTTGTTCATAGAAATATATATTTCTGGCTAATAAATCAGATTAAACTGCGCCATATGAACAGTTTAGCTTAAATAAAAGGAGTATATTTGATATCTGGGTCGGATCGAGACTGGATCACGTTTTCACCACAAACGAACTGCTCCAGAGTTTGATTGTGACCTTCACTTGTTTTCACACATGCTCATTCAAACCGCTCTTAGGGTACAAATGAACCATAGTCTATTTTAACCGGACCAAATAGTGATGGTGTGAAAACGGCCTTAGAGTATAACCCCTTCCTCTTAGAACAGTGCTAGAAGATGAAGGGGCGAAATTCAGAGATTCAGATATAGTGTTCTAGCAGTGAAGCGCTAAAGTTTAGCAACCTACCTGCTGCTGCTTAACTATTTAACTATTTAAGGTTTATCGTATGTCTTCCATTCCTTAATTCCTCTCTGATGGGGAGCTGAAACTATAACTTTTATTTGATTTATATTATTTTTTCTATTTCACCTTAAATGCTGGTGAAAAGGGAAAGTTAGATAACTACTTTAAAACATTAAAACAACACATTCAATTACGGTAATATGCTGGTTAATGTCATTTTAAATGAGGGAAATTCTCAAATTTCTGGGTTTTTGGTCGCTTATTGTGCCCCATCATGCCAGTGATTCTCAAAGCCCTCTGTTTGACGGTTTCCTCTAAAAAATCTCAGTTTAAAGAACAATGTTAAATTCAGATTTAAAACTAAAACTAAGCGTATTTGAGTTATTTGAGTTATTTCTGTGATCTTTAGAATATCTACACTGTAAAGTACTGCTTGCAAATCATAAACAACTAACAGATGTGCACATTAACCAGACGTGTGTGTGTGTGTGTGTGTGTGTGTGTGTGTGTGTGTGTGTGTGTGTGTGTGTGTGTGTGTGTGTGATGATGATGCAATGCTGGAAAGTGAAGGATGAGCAGGAGTGTGATGTAGTGTTGTGGTTTATATAGAGAATAATGAGATGCTGCTGCACAGATGGCCACACACATATAAACACACACACACACACACACACACACACACATATATACACACACTGTCCAGGGAAACAGCAGGGACCACAGTAATATATGTGTGTGTTGCACAATCTGCAGCCCGCAGCTAAATGAAAAGAGCAACATATTGCAAGCAAGTGAAAACACACACACACACACAATGTGTGTTACATTACATTTTTTCACACTTGCTAACACACTAAAATGACATGTAGCACAATGATTTATTCTGATGCACAGAGGATTTAACCTCAAATCCAGTTTCTTCTTAGAACTCTAAACACATTTTCTGCTTTACACACATGTTACTATTAAATACACTTAAAAACACTTTATAAACACACTGAACACGATTCTAACATAAAACACAACAATCTGATATAAAATCACGTGTTTTCGTATTAAAACTGCCATTCAAAATCGCACAACATCAGCTAATGCGCCAATATATCTAGCCACCTGGCCACAAACACCTCAACGGCTAATTGTTGCCAATTCAATCAGGAATTAGCTTTATATAAAGAATACGGATGAGCAGCATTTTTTTGCTCACTAAGTTGAAGAAAATTGTTTAATTGCATTACATTTAAAAACAATCCCAGAGGTCCTGTAGTTCAAGAGAAAGCTCAAACTGAACACATACACATAAACAATATTTAATCAGGCTGAAACAAAGTGGCTTCAAAAATGTGTCGTTTTAGAAATCAATAATTAAGATAAAGTGAGGAAGATGCTGGATATCGATCAATACAGATATAAACTGCTTCTGTCTCATCACATTACTGACGAGAGAGAAAGAGAAAGAAAGAGAGAGAGAGATAGATATGGTTAAGTGAGAGAGGTAAAGAAAGTGAGAAAAATAAAAAAGACAGAGAGAATTATAGAGATAGTGATAGAGAGTGAGAAATTAAATAAGACAGACATTGATCAAGAGGGAAAAAGAGAGCAAGACAGAGAAAGTTAGAGAAAGATAGAATCAGATAGAGAGAGAGGGAGAGATAGAGACATGGTGAAGTGAGAGAGAGGTAAAGAAAGGGAAGGAAACAAAGACATATAGAAAGAGTGATAGAGAGAAAGTGATGAGAGAGATAGACATTGGTACAAAGAGGAAAAGAGAGTGAGAGACAAAGAACGAATGATAGTGTTAGTGATAGATATAGTGAAAGAGTGCGTAATAAAGAGAGAGAAGTAAATAGAGAGAGAGAGAGAGAGAGAGAAAGATAGTGATTGGGTCGAGTGAGAGGTAAAGAGAGTAAGAGAGACAGAGAGAGAGGAAAAGAGGTGAAAAAGATAAGAGATATCAGAGAGAGAGAGAGAGTCAGAGAGAGGTAAAAAGAGTGAGCAAGACAAAGACAGAGAGAATGAGTGATAGAGAGACAGAGAGGGATGGAAAGAGTGAGAAAGCCAGAGAAAAAGATAATGAGGTAGAGTTAAAAAGTGAGAAAGGGAGAGAAAGAGAGAGAGAAGGATAGAGAGATAGATAGAATTAGAGAGAGAGAGAGAGAGAGAGCGTTAATGAGATGCTGTATGATTGGACGTGTTAAACATTCTTTATGGTCCAGATGTTCGGTGTTATATGACCTTGTCTCATAAAATGGATCCAAAGCCACAAGGAGTCATAAAACACTTTTACTAATAGTGTGTGTGTGTGTGTGTGTGTGTGTGTGTGTACGTGTAAAACAGTATATTATTTAATTATTGTCATCAATACATGTTCAGGCACAGTATTTAAATTGCAGGACATGTAATGTCAACTGAGGCAAATTCATTTAAACACACAAAATCAAGACTATTCACTTATTTTAAATGATAGTGATGGTTAATCTTGTTATCTCATTTGACAAGTTAAGAGCACCAAAAACCAGTGAAGGTTATGTGGTGTTATCTTGTGAATGAGGGAAATTAATTCCACTGACAGGTGATGTAGACAGCATTGTGTCTTGACAGTGACACCTGTCAAAGAGGTGCTTACACACATATTAGGCAGCAGGTGGAGACAGGTAGACAGGTGTTGACAGGTAGACAGGTCTGCTGTGGTCAGCACTGCTTTATCTGATCCACTCACTGTACCAGCTCAACACACACTAACACCTCATACACCACCACCATGCTAATCACTGCTAATCACTGCAGTGCTGAGAATAATAACCACCCACCACCCAAATAGTAGTAATAATAATAATAATAATAATAGCTGCTCAGGCTATAATATAGTATGTACAGTAACAGAATCAGGACTACAGTCTATTGTCATAGAATTACAAAGTGTTAATTTTTGTAGAAACAAGGTTAATGTTATTCTTAATCAGTATAGAAATGCCACCTAAGCCTGGGGAATAATTACACTTAGTAGTCAGTTTATGTGGCAGAGTATTTAACACTAGTGCACTAATTAGTCTATTTACCAACTAATAGAAACAATAAGCTACATCATTATTGTAATAAGACACCTTACTATGCATTTAGAGCAAGTATACAATTGGGGGCATTGCTAAAACTAAATGGTAGACAGTCAAACTCGTACTAACCCGAAGACACATATATTTAGTGTTTTTATCAATATTTCAAAATGTTCTGCATATTATATTAATACTAAAGTCATCCAAACTCTGACAAAAGAGTGTTAAACAAACCACAATATGTTTAATTTCTTGCCTCTTAATGTGTTTGAGAGCATCAGTTAAAGTAAAGTAGTGAAGAGGTAGAGTTACAGGTATACAGTGAATAGTGAATATTTGAGTAATGTTTGTGAGATTCCAGAGATTCCATTATGAGAAGCAACAACTACTCAACTAAGTAAAGAAAACATAATTTGAGTCAGTCAATTAAGAAACAAAAAATGTCAAGACATTTGAAAGTATCCTCAAATGCAATCACAACAAAGACCATCAAAAACATTATAATGATGAAACTGGCACTAATCAGGACTGCCCCAGGAATATATAGATGAGTGACAGTTTCCTCTGTTGTACAAGATAAAGTTATCAGAGTTTCCAGCTTCAGAAACCACAAGTTAACAGCTCCCCAGATAAGAGTATCTAAATACTTCACAGAGTATTTTGGTTTGTTTAACACTGTTTTTAAGTTACTACATGATTTCATATGTGTTGCTTCATAATCTGATAGATCACTTCACTATTCATTTATAATGTAGAAATTAGAAATACATCCTATGCAACAGAGGGAACTCTCACTCTTACTTTCCTGGGGAGGTCCTGATGAGTGCCAGTTTCAAATAATTCAAATAAATAATGTCAGACATTCAAGTAATTAACTCTTGATGAGTTCAGCACAGCTGTTAACTGAAAGCCTGACTCTTACTCATAAAGCTGACTGAGAAAATCCAGCAGAGATGTGTAAAACTGCTCATCTAATCAAGAGGAGCTACTTTTAAGAATCTAAAATATAAACATATTCTGGTTTGTTCAACACTTTTTTGGTTACTAAATAATTCCATATGTAAAGTCTCTTTGATTTTACCAAATTGAAAATCTCTGGAATATAGTCAAGAGGAAGATGGATGATCACAAACCACCAAACCACCAAACTGAACTGCTTGAATTTTTACACCAGGAGTAAAGCAGCATAAAGTTATCCAAAAGCAGTGTGTAAGACTGGTGGAGGAGAACATGATGCCAAGCTGCATGAAAAAACTGTGATTAAAAACCAGGGTTATTCCACCAAATATTGATTTCTGAACTCTTAAAACTTTATAAATATGAACTTGTTTTCTTTGCATTATTTGAGGTCTGAAAGCTCTGCATCTTTTTTTTTCTTATTTCAGCCATTTCTCATTTTCTGTAAATAAATGCTCTAAATGAGAATATTTTTATTTGTAATTTGGGAGAAATGTTGTCTGTAGTTTATAGAATAAAACAACAATGTTCATTTTACTCAAACATAAACCTATAAATAGCAAAATCAGAGAAACTGATTCAGAAACTGAACTGAATGTTATGATTGAGTGGTTGATGTCCATGAAATCTGAAGTTTCCAACAATTTGCAAAACCATGCACCATGCTTTTGGTTAAGTTTCTGGTTTACTCAAGCATTTATGGTGTGAATATTTATAAAAAATAAAATCCATCTGCTTCACTGCACAGCGATCAATACAGACACTCTGTGTTCAGATGGAGAAAAGGTGCGGATGAGGAATTTTCCACCCACTTCTGAGAAGAGTGAGAAGATCATTTATCTCAGTAAATGTGAGGAATATGGAAATAAACACCATCTATAACTGACAGCGTCTGATTAGCAGGGTGGAAATACACTGATGCTATTGATCCCAAGGTTACATGTCGGTCTGATCACATCGATATAGCTTTACACACACACACACACACCACACACACACACACACACACATATCAATCACACAGGGACAGGAGGGAGGGGTGTTATGGAGCAATTTCAGGCAACCTTGGTGAGAACCATGTGTGGAGTGAGCGAGCGAGCGAGTGAGAAAAGAGAGAGAGAGTTAAGAAGGAAGAGGTGTGATATATCAGAGAGGTGTGTATATATATGTGTGTGTGTGTGTGAGTGAAGCAGTGAAGACATATGAGCTTCTATCTTTTAATTTCTCTCTCTTTCTCTCTCTTTCACTCTATTTCTTTTATTCTTTTTATTATTTTAAATATATTTTTTTAATTTTATCTTTTTCTTAATTAAAAATTAACAAATTAAGTTATTTTTATTTATTTATTACTACTCTTATTTTTATATTTTATTAGTCTAATGTTCTTAGTTCTATTATTCATTTAATCATTTCTTATCATTCTTAAAATTTTACCTTACTGTTACTGTTATCTTTTTACTTATTTTAGATTCTATAAATATTTTACTTTTTATGTGTCAAATTTGTCAAATTAGTTTTTAATCTTTGTATTTTTAATCTTTAATGTTCAATAAATTACTGTATTCCTTATTTTTTTTATATAACTTTAAGTTTGTGCCCTATCCTAGTATGTAAAGCATCTTTGAGAATTTTGAAAAGTGCTATATAAATAAAAAGTATTATTGTTATTAATATTATTATAATTATATGTGTTTTCATTGGACAGCGATTACATGTATAATAATACAGTATATATACTGAAGATGCCATCTGAGACTGATATAGGGTTATTCTATGCAGCGCTACTGTATAAATTAATACATTTTTTTCCTTCACAAGAAAGTATCAGAAGTGGAGGTTTTGGAATTAAATTAGCAGCCTTGCTATTGAAGCAAAAAGAAAATAAGGTGCATTGTTTCAACCATATGGCGAACCGTCAAACTCATAATATCCTAATGCTCAAAAATAGTACAGCTTTACATATATTTGTGCATTTTCTCAGCCAGCTTTATGAGGTAGAGTCTCCTGGAATTCAGTCTTTCAGTTAACAGCTGTGCTGAACTCATCAAGAGTTAATTACTTGAATTTCTTGTCTCTTAATAAAGTGTTTGAGAGCATCAGTTAAAGTAAAGTAGTGAAGAGGTAGAGTTACAGGTATACAGTGAATAGTGAATATTTGAGTAATGTTCTAATCCAGATTATGAGAAGCAACAACTACTCAACTAAAGAAAAGAAAATCACTTAAAAAATGTCAGGAACTTAAAAGATTCCTCAAGTGAAACCGCAAGTTAACAGCTCCCCAGATAAGAGCACCTAAATACTTCAGAGTATTTGGTTTGTTTAACACTTTTAAGTTACTACATGATTTCTTATGTGTTCTTGATCATTTCAGAGTTCATTTACTATGTAGAAAAGGAAGAATATAAAAACACTAAAGAAGGTGTGTCCAAATGTGAATGATTTAGGGTTTGTATTTAAAAAAAAAGTTTCCGGGAAAAGGATAGCTTGTCATCTTACAGAAATAATGTTCCAGAAACGTTTTTAAAAAATGGGACATAATAGTGGTTTACATGTTATTTGGGAGTTTCTCACATAATGTTCCCAGTTAAACAATTACTAATTTTCAAACTAGAAATATTGACATAAGCAAAAGTACCTGAACATTTAAAAACATGTTCTAAGAACATCCAAAAAACTTGACAGATTGAAAATTCTAAGAATGCTACCAACAATTCTTTACTGGGGTAAAAATGTCCAATGAAAGAACATTTATGTCTTTCATGTATTCTTCATAGTTTGAACCAATTAGATGCCCTGTGCATTGTGTAAAGACCTGCAAATAAATAGACCAAATACATTTTCTAAAATTACTTGAATTACATTGATTTCTATTCAAAGTTCTGAAAATTTGGACCTTCTCTTAGTGATTACATGAATGATAATTCAGTATATACTGTATACAGTATACTGAAGATGCCATTTGAGACTGTGTGGATTCTTTACCGTACCTAATTATTTGGGGTAATTTTATGCAGCACTACTGTATTAATAAATAAGTAAACTTTTCACCACCACAAGAAAGTATCAGCAGTAGAAATGTTACAATTAGATTAGTAGCCTTGCTTTGGAAGTAAAAATAAAATTAGGTGCATTGTTTTAACCATATGGCGAACCGTCAAACTCGTAATATCCTAAAGCTAAATCCTTCAGGACAAATATAGGAGCTATTTGGATGTTTTTTGAGCTGGATTACTCTGTGATATATGACAACAGGACACTGCTTCTGCAGTGAGTGAAGGACAATCCTGTTGTTTGGATTGATATTTGTACTGATTAGACAGATTTAAAGATAGATATCTTTAAGGTTTAAAGGTTTAAAAATGGGACCTCGAATAAACCCTTGAATTACACCACACTTCCACACACTGTTGTTTAGTTGTGGAACATTTTGTCTATATTTTAGTGTTCATTAAACCAATTATTGAATATTTTACACATACTTTAACTAGTCAGTGGCTTTTTTTCTTTATTTTTAATGGTTCTTAAAGGGAAATTGCTCTTGTGTAGATGCTTTCTCAAAGAACACTTCCTAAAATGGCTTTTAAAAGCACTGAACA